>NC_090928.1:1207052709-1207230209 GCF_040938575.1 Ambystoma mexicanum | reverse complement strand
AGGCAAAGGCACGTCAAGCCCAGGGACCTGGGCTAAAAATAGTCAAGGGGACAGACAAGTCGATGTGGTGGTGGTGGGGGTGTGCCAGGACAGTACCACCTCCCTTAAAGGGCTAGCAGCAACATATACATAATAACGTGCAAATAAATGGCCAATTAACCAATGCATTATAAAACAAACATTCCTAATATTAAACGACACAATGAAATGAATAGCTATTGAAATGACATGATGTGTTCAGTGCCTATGAAATGAAATGCATACATGCCGGCTGCAGAAGATGCTTAACTGGCATCCTGCCTTGGTACATGAGTGGGTGAAAGGTGGCCTGGAATCTTCCCCCATGATAGGGATAGGGAGAATGGGAAAAACCAAAGTTGCATTTTCCAACTGCTAATGTTGAAAGGTCTGGTAAAGAGGATATGGAGGATGGGCTGGGCAGGGAATCTGGCGTACTGGAAAATCCCAGCCCATTGAAATCAATGCAGTCCATTGAACAGAATGGAGGTACAGAGTTGCCGCCCCCAGGCATCAATTTCATTTTGTTTAATGTACAAGCACATTTTATATACATGTTTTTTCTTTTAGTTAAAAATCAGTTTTACTGGGCATATTATTTCAATCTTTTCTGACCTAGGGCCCACCTGCACCTGGGGCAGGTCCTGTTTATCTATAAGTGAAACAGTGCATCTACCTCTATAGGGTCCTGGCTTCATAAAGTAAGCTTGCAAAGGGCCTGCTGCATGACAGAGGACTTTGCATCCATTAGGTTGCCATTTCAAAATTCCAGTTAGTTGACAATTACATATTAACACAACTTTGCAATGACAGATTTGCCATGTTAGTAATTTGAGATTGGTACATTGGACCATCATGTGGATGTGTAGAGTTCCATAACTATACATTGTTTTGATTACACCTGAATTTTACTGCCATGTTCTATCCAATGACTCATGTACTGTTGCTGAGGGTCCAGCACTGACCCCCTGGTAATTACCCCAGTTCCACCAAGGTGTAACACACAGGCTTCCTTCTCCACCATGCCTGACCAACCATTCAAGTAACTCCACCAATTCCACACCTTATTGACCAAGCATGGGTGGGTGGATCCTGTGGTGCAGTTTTGGCAATCAGATTCTCAAGCAGTCTCGGGGTCATATAAGCAACTTCCACTGCCATCCTGTGAAACTCCTGGAGAACGTCACTTTTCTATGCTTCCCATCAGCTAGTGCTGCAATGGTTGCCAGTGCCAAAGGGTTTCCTCGGTGTGAAATGACCACTGCTTTATTTCTAGTTTGCCGAACATGCTGCAATTACTGCATGCTGTAATCTTACTGACATTTCTGGATCTGCACTCTTGCATTTCTGCTTTTGCCGTGGCAATTTCCTAGACGAGAAGCACTCCTCGGATGCACACTTGCTATGAAGGTGACTGTCACATCTGGTCATTTCTCAAAGAACACTCCAAAACCTGCAATGAGGTCCATTCACAAATGTGATGGAGGCGATGCCAATATTTGCTGGCTCCATGCTTGTATGCAGAAGCTGTACACAGCCAGCACCCCTTACAGGCAATAATACCACACTCCCTCCATCTTAGCGGCCTCGTTTCATGGTCCTCCTCCTGCCAGGATCACCATGCGTTCCAGGGACCTTGTGGGCATTGTAACACAGGTTCGATCCCCGGGTCCGCGCTTAGAAACCTCTGGGTATTAAGGGCGTTATAAATAGCAAATTAAATAAATAAACACACATGCATGTGGAGGTCACACCTATGAAAGGAGAGCATTCAGATCCTATCGGCATTCTGCCACCCAAATCCGGGTAAGCCTGGTCAATAAAGACAATGAGGGTCCTACAGTCCCTGTTCTCCATATGAGCCAATGGCATCACTTTAAAACATTCTTTCAGGACTGTATCCTTTTAGGTGAACAGTCTCCTTCTCAATGCTCAAGTGTATGTATGAAAAACATCCCCCCATCTCATTCACAGGAGAACTGTGTCCATCTCATTCACAGGGGAACTGTGTCCAACCTCCACGTCTGCCCTGCTCTCTTGGATGCCTGGTCCACAAGGAATGTGATTAGATAGAGAGGAGAACTGGCTACCATAACATACAGTATCAGCGTGTCAGAAGCATCGAAAAAAAAGTGAGCCAGGACATGTTCTCTGCCTACCAGGTGCAGGGAAACAACATGGCGGAGAAGCCTCCTGCACACGGCCGATGGCGTAGCCAGGATTCTCTAGCAAATGGGGGCTGAGGCTAATGTAGTTGGGCTCACTGCACTGACAAAAATATCTGTAAATGCCCACACAGCGCTGCTGAGTGGGCATTTACAGATTTTGGGTGTGCCTTGCCCGCTCAGTCCCTACCCTGTCTATACCTCTGCCGATGAGGGGAATGAGAACGACATTATCACACCGATGTTTTAAGCTTAATAAGAATGGCAATCCTGACACGTGCGTTCATTTCATTCCAGAAACAACTGTTCTCTCGCTGCCTCACTTTGTCTATAAATGGGATCCAGAGAAAGAGTAAAGGGAGGGAAAGAGAAGGGGAAAGATAGAGAGGGAGAAAGAGAGAGAGTGATTATTGAGTACAGTTATAGAGAAAGAAAGAAGGAAAGAAGGAAAGAAAGAAAGAAAGAAAGAAAGAAAGAAAGAAAGAAAGAAAGAAAGAAAGAAAGAAAGAAAGAAAGAAAGAAAGAAGACAGATAAAGAGTTCTTTTGAAAAACATTTTATTTTATTTTATTTAGTACAACATACTACCAACCAAACATAAAGACAGGCTTTTCCATGGCATAACAAATGCATATTCACGATCTTGTGGGCTTTACATGTGTCCGTATTACATTTCACATTTACCCCCACTCCAGACCTTTTGTTTAGCAGCGTAGGCTGCCTTCCACAGGGTACCCATCACATCCGTGTTCTTACACTCCTTCCCCCGCAATGTCAGCCCCCCCCCATAAGCATATTTCCATGGGCTTAACTCTTCGCTTTCCTCAGAAAACATGGTCTGAGTCAGTGCGTTCCGGGCTATTACACCATCGCTGGCCTCATGCAACCCTCTGTGCAGCGCTCCCAGCCATGCCGCGGTCTCCGCTAGTCACCATCTCTTCAGGTCATGCCACCAGGCCTCCAAGTTGGGGCCCTCTGCTTTTTTCCAAGCTGTGGCTATACTGCACTTCACTAGTATACAGATCAGTTCTTTCATTTTGGTGAGGTGTGTTTCGCCCATCTTACCCCTCGGGTACAGCCCCAACAAGCAGGACTCCGGGGGCAAGTCTTGCATCTGGATGCCCCCACTTTTTGCTCTTTGTGTGATCTTCCCCCGGAACCTCCCAATTATTGGGCATGTCCAAAACATGTGCATCATGTCTGCCCCCTCTTGTGCACCTCTCGGGCAAGTGTGGTTCTGTCTCCCAGTCATGCGGTATAGTCTATGCCCTATGCATGTCATATAGTTGGGTTAGCCTGAACCTGGCGTCTGTTGAGACTCTCATGGTGTATTGCAGCGCTCTCTTCCATTCCCCATCTGTGAAGGATCTACCTACATTCATCTCCCATCGCTCTCTTACCCTTAGCTGTGGTCTGGCGAGGCCGCCCAAGAACAAGTCATATATTCTAGAGATCATATGTCCCCATTCTGTCACATCATACATGATGTCTAACTTTGAGTTGGTCTCCACCGCTTCATCAGGGCCCACCCATCTCTCTTTAATCCTCCTGGTCATGCCCAGATATAGTAAAAAGTGCCCTTCATGTATGTTGTATTCGTCTAATAGAGTCTGGAAACTCAATATTTTGCCTTCTTGTAACAGGTCTCCAATGGTGGCTACTCCTTTATTTTCCCAGTGCCTCCTGTATTGTCCCACTGCTCCCTGTTGTTCTCCTATGACTCCAGTTAGGGGAATATGATCAGAGCAGGGGTCAGATACGCCCAAGCGCTTCCAGTCCGTGTTCCATATTTCCCTACCATGCTTAAGCAGCATGGATGAGCTCTCTAGGGCAGGTTCTCTGACCCGTAGGGCCTCCTTTAAAAAGTGTTGCCTTATTCTAGGCTGCAAAAATAGGGTTTCCTGCGTGGCATCGTCTCCCAACCAGTTTACTATGAATTGTAATTGCCCTGCTAGATAGTAGCATTCGAGGTCAGGCACTCGCATCCCGCCTTCAGAGCAGTCCCTCTGCAATGTGTTCAGTGCAATCCTGTTTCTCCCCATTGCTCCACAAGAATTCTCTCACCATTGTATTCTGCTGATGAAAAAAGGTCGTAGGTATATTATACGGTATATTGACAAAGTAGTACAAAAGTCGTGGGAGTACGAACATCGTTAGGAAGGCTGCTTTACCTGGTACCCCTGGTGGCAGCTTTTTCCAGAATCCCATGGAGTTGCTCACCCCCTTCAAAGCCCTCAGTGTGTTGTGTACATGAGAATCCGCCGGGTCATGCCTCACATTGATACCTAACTATCAAAAAGTGTCAGTTTCCCCTTTGAGGCCTAGCTTCGGTAGCTGCTCTGCGCTATGGTCTCTTAGGCCTGCGAGTGGGAACAGATGGGATTTCTCTCTGTTCACCCTGATGCCATAGAAAGTGCCAAATTGGTCTATGACGTCTAACAGGTACAGCAAAAGGTCTTCTGGTTGGCCTACATACAGCAGCATGTCATCCGCGTATAGAAAGAGTAGGTGTGTTGTCCCATCTATCCGGATACTGGCTTCAGCATATTCTCTTCTTAGGAACATAGCCAGCAGTTCCAATGCAAGTATATAGAGCATTGGTAACAGCAGACAACCCTGTCTGGTGCCTCTGCCCACCCTCCATGCCCCAGAGATCTGTCTTCCCTTCTTGACCCTGGCCACGGGGCCATGTTCATTAGTTGTACCCACTTCAAGAAACTCTCACCAAACCTGAAGTGTGCCAAGGTCATCAGTAGCCAGTCCCATCCGACCGAGTCGAAAGACTTCTCTGTGTCCAGTGAGGGCACCCCACAGTCTGCTTTTAGCAAGTTTGTGTTATCTATGACATGATGTAGTTCCTTAGGTTCCAGGCCATGTTGCCCCCCCGGGACATACCTTGTCTGGTCCTCAGGGACTAGATCTCCGATCACTCTCTTGAGCCTGCTCACCAGCACCGCTGTTAATAATTTACAATCTTGGTTTACCATCAAGAGAGGTCTGTATGACCCGCACTCCAGTGGGAGTTTACCCAGTTAATCGATGGGTGCTATGACTGCTTCTCGTAGACTATCGGGCAATGTCCCCACTTCATAGGCCTCCTCAAAGACCAATAATGGTCTGGGCACTGATATATCAGCAAAGGTTTTGAAGAACTCTCCTAGGATCCTGTCTGCTCCTGGTGCCTTGGCAGTCGGGAGTTCCCTTATCACCTCCTGTATCTCTCCAAGCAATAGTGGAGCTTCCAGCATGTCTGACTGTTCCGCTGTCAATTCTGGTAGGTCAATCTGGGATATGACCTCTACCGCTTTGTTGTCACCCTCAGCAATGTCTGCGGAGTATAGAGATTCATAAAACCTTGAGAACAGTGCATTGATCCCGTGTTGGGTCCTAGTTAGCTCTCCGTTTGAATCAATTATAGCACTGATCACATTCCTAGGTTGTTTGTGCCTGCACAGCCATGCTAATAGTCTCCCAGGCCTGTCTCAATCTTCGTGCAGCTTTTTGGTGTACGTTGCATAGTCTAGCCGTCCCAACCGGTCCCACTCCTTTGTGCATTTCTGTCACAACTCCAGCAATTCCCTTGTTTCCCTGGGTGTTTCGGATGCCTTACTTTCTGCTCGTAATATTTTGTTTTGATGTCTTCAAGGGCCCTCTGTATCTCTTGAGGCCTACCATGTCCCCTATTGTCGCCCTCCTGATGACAACCTTGAATGCGTCCCTTCGTGTGCTCGCCTTTTCTACACTGTCTGTGTTGGTGTCGAAGTACTGCCCTATCTGACCCCTCAGGTATTCCTGAAGTACCTCATCTTGCAGGGCTTCTGACCTCAGCAGCAGGTGGGTATCTTGGGTTTCCAAGTGGTGTTGAACCACGTCGCCATAAGTGGTGCATGGTCAGGGAGGGTCATTGCTCTGAATTCTATGTTTACACATTCTCCCAGGGTATCCTTTCCTGTGAAAAGGTAATCAGTTCTCGTGCATATGTTGTGTGGGGCTGAGAAGCAAGAGTAGCCTCACATTTCCCCACACGTGTCTACAAGTCTTAAATGTCACAAAAGGAATCCTAAAACTTGCACTGGTGGTGGGGGTTTAGTGCATTTTGTATGAGACCTATCCAATTTGGGATTCAGGGTGCAATTAAAGTCTCCGCCCTGGACCCATGTGGCTTCTCTGTATGTAGACAGTCTCGGGTACAGTGATTTAAAGAACCTTGTGGCATCATGTTTTTGGGCATACGTGTTGACAAAACAGACCTCCCTGCCATCCCACCGTCCATGCACCACCACCATTCTGCCCTCGTTGTCATGTTTAACTTCAAGCAGTTGGAAGGGGGATGTTGGAGCGATCCTGGTGAGCACGCCCCTGGCATACTGGAGAAAGGCAACGTATATAATTTGCCTCCCCATTTCCTGGCTATAGCAGTTTGTTTGTCAGCCGTTGAATGTGTTTCTTGGAGCATTGCCAAATTTGTGCCTTTTCTCACTTGGTATGTGTGTATAAGTAGCCTTTTCACATAATTATTGAGGCCCCTTACGTTCCAGGTCATTACATTCACCCCTTGACCAGAGCCACTGGTGTGTGAAGTAAGGCCTCTTTGTTCCCACTGCCCCAGGCATGCCTACTATTTGTTTCAAGCTGAGTGCTATTACTCCTCTTGGCCTCTGGAAACTTGGTTGCTCCGTCTTGCATGTGCTTTCTGCATCTTTAATTGTTCAATACTTGGCAGTTGCAAACGTTTTCGCCTTTACTTAATCTAAGAGAAATATGGCATGCGCATGTAGCAGTTGCCTCTTTATGTGACTGGTTTAGCTTCCGCCACTGGGTTTGGTGGTTTGAACAGGGAGCTATTGTCAGTCCCTTGCCTCATTTACCGTTTCTTAACAGGTCAGACAGATTATCTGAAGGTTCTCGCCATCCTTCTTGCTGGACCATATTTCACTATTGGGATTGAGCTCTTAAATTTTGGAAATTAAAAGCTGTGTTGCGATCAGTCACTCCAGTGCAGGTAATTCTGCTCCTTTACCTAGGTTGGTAAGGAAGGACATTTGGGAATTGGTTGTGGCATGTTCCCAAAACACTTTACTAGTTGTGTAAGTATAGTTCTCCTATTTCTGTTTTGGCTGGATAGGGAGTGTTTTTGATAACACAACTATACCACTGAATTGCTAAAACAGAGGTACGAGATTCCAGATCCCTTAAACACACCCCTCTTGAATACACTGTGACTGCGGGTGCTTCCAAAGGCCACATTTTGTTGAAATACAAGCTTATGTTCCCTATACAATTCAATACAAGCGGTATGTTCCCTATACAATTCCACACTGTTTCACCAATCTGCACCAAATTGTGCCCAGTTACCTGTTATTAACCTCTGGACATTACTGGCAACATGACATCTGGACACCCCATCCCTTTCCCCGGGTTTCAGCAAAAGTGAAACATTGGGTGTGGGTTTGTGGCTTTCGTATGTTCCCTATACCATTCCGCACCGTTTTACCAATCTGCATCAAAATTTTGCACAGTCACATGTTAGGACCCTTGGGACATTATTGGCTACATAACATCTGTACACCCCACCCCTTTCCCCGTATTTCAGCAAAAATGAAAATGTGGGTGTGTGGCTTTGCGTATATTCCCTATCCAATTCCACACTGTTTCACCAATCTGCACCAGATTTTGCACAGTCACCTGTTAGGACCCTCCGGACCTTACCGGTCACATGATATATGGACATCCAACCCCTTTCCCGGTTTTCATCAAAAGTCAACATTTGTTTGTGGGTTTGTGGCTTGGCGAAGCTTTGTTCCTTATACAATTCCACACCATTTCACCAATCTTCACCAGATTTTTCAGAATTACCTGTACTTATGAGGGAATGAAAGCCCAGGCAATGCCTGATATATCAGCTAGTCTTTGATAAAATAGTGTTCCTACAAAGTCTGCCTTAGGTGGTACCCCCCCTCCATCGGACTCCACATGGTTGTCCCCATATTTTTCATCTTCTACTGAAGGGGATGCACAGAAATAGGCTTCATGAAACATAGAAGTGGTATTCAGACTCGTCTAAACCCGGTGGTGGTCCTACTAGGAGATACTGAGGGGGGAGGTGGGCACTATACTCAGCATCTGATCATACTTGACATTTCATCTCCCATGTGCTCATGGCAGGGATGCTTACTATAGCCCAAGGATGGAAGAACTACAGAGGTGTGGTATAACATGTGGGATGTTATAATGAATGAAAAATTCACAGCACTATATTCCAGTAATTTTCCAAGATAACTCTGGACCTAGACTCCATTCATTGATAATTGCAAGGATAATGTTCGGTGCCCATTCACCATGCCAGGCTGCCACAGTTTTCCCTGGTCTAAATTATGTGATGTGGATGGTGTTGGTTGAGAGGTGGATGGACTGCAAGCATTGGTGCCATGTTTGCACTCACTGGGCACTGAGGCCTGATATTTTCACTAGCAGCATTAGCTGTATCCTTCTCTAGGATGGTCTCAGGATTGTATCTGGCAGGTTCTGTCCTGCATCCTCCTTATTGATGTTGAACCTTGGAAAATGCATTTTGAAGACCACAAACTCCTTATTAAGCTATCTCAGTAGGTTAGCACACCTGCTGCAGAGATCTGTGCATAACCTGTGAGTCAACGGTACAAACCTGTGTACGATTGACTCATCCTTTCACCCTTCTCAAGGTGATGAAATAGGTCCAGTTAAAGTGGACAATTGTAACCTTTCACTTAAGGTGTGCCCCTCGGCAGTGGAAAGCGAGTCGCATGTTAGGTTTGCTTTGGACTGCTTGTCGTCATTCAGAGGTTGGTAAAAAATGGGCACCACAAAGTTTGTAATCTCACACTGTGGAGAGTTTATGGTAGGGTTATACTGAAAACCCTGTAGGACTGGGAAGAGTCAGTGATGCTCTAACATTACGTGTTCATGATACAGCCTTACATGCTTCCGAGGCTTACTTGGGGAATGGCACCAGTACAGACGATGGTCCTGGTTTGGCTTTGCGGCAAGGAAGTCGCTCTTCTTTACTGGTTGCCACTAATTTGGCCCCCTGCAACGATTGGTGCAGTCATCTTGCACCAGCGTGCATGCACGAGAGACCACTGGCCTGGTTGGGTCTTGTTCTGGTCTGCTCCTTCATCAGGCCACACAGTGTTTCCCAATGTCTACAAGAGCCTTGTTTTGTCCCAGCTCATTTTTTAAGCTTAAGAACTCTGGCCAGGGGACTTTTCAACACCGTTGTGCTCTCTTTCTCTCTCTCTGTTGCCTGTTCTCTGTCTTTTGCCATGCGGTGTTTTGACCCTCATTTCTTCTCACCACTCAGCTTTTCCAGCTTCTGTGTATTACCAAGAAAGGATTAAAGGTTGTGGATTCGAGTACAAAATTCCGTGCGCTCGTGATCACTCTTGAAATACGTGAAATAATAAGCAGTCAAAAAATGTAGCCGGCAGCGTGGTCCCAAACCCTCCCAGCTCATCCACCAAGAGCTGGCAAAAATTAACTATTCAGATTAAGGGTGGTGGGTAGGGATCACGCGCTCACATCAACATAACAAATATTGTCATGTGGACACTTCCATAAATGCAGGAACTAATATGTTTAACACATGGATGTATTAATTCATCGATCAGCCGACACATGTTTCGACCTACGGGTCGTTCTCAAGGCTGCATACATTACAGCAACACAAATATAAAAAAAGGAGTCAGTTCATAAAGCATTACCATCCATGTAAAATATCCAATAAACACATATAATATCACAGGACATAATGTGATTATATATTCAACAAATAATAGTAATTGAAAAAACACATACCACGATCCATGTGGCGGAGGTGGGGATTCATAATAAGTGTTGATTACACATAGGGGAGAATCAAAAAAAAAGATTTCCTAATGAGGTTTGTATAACAGTGCATGTCATCAGAATCCTATTATCAGTGGCTAACCCTTGAACAAACTAAGATGAGATAATGGAGATGTGTAACTGGATATGTGAGGGTGAAATGATATACCAGAACACAATACCAATTACGTAACAAACTATAAAGCCACAAGTAAAAAAGGAAAAGAAAGAATAAAGGGGGCACCAGCAGAATTGCCACCCATAGATTCTTGCATCTTTGCCTCACAAAAATCCGTTAAAGAATCAATAACCAAACCATCCGTTGGTGAATACCTACATGCATTAACCCTAACATATTAAGAACCATCAAGTCCACTAATGGTGCATATGTCAAGTAACATAGAAATAGTCATCCTTACCCAGCGTTCAGATCTTGATCAGAAATTGTCTATTAAATGAATAAAGACAGTAATGTCTCTCTTCAGAAATATAACTATTGCATACAGAATATGTGCTAAACAATTATAAAAGCGTACCTGTACATTGACAATGGGGTCCCAGAACCAAATAAATTGCTGATGCAAAACCGTAACTGTAGACACAATACCAAATTCTGCAGATTTCTGCATGCAGTTGCTCTTACAATTCAACACCTATAATAACTAAAGCATGTCATATTCGAGGCTCCTAGAAACAAAATCTACAAATGCTGCACCAAATAAATCAAAACATGCTTTAGCACCGCATCATTAACTTACCCGTCAATCGGCGTACATATAAAGGGGATAAATCCCAGCGAAAACATTCCATGAGTGCGTAACGGCACTCAGCGTTGTGTTTAAATAATAGAAATCACATGATTAGCGTTGGAGGACGCAACAACGTAACGCGTATACCGTGTCCCCAAGGCAACGAGTAAACATGTCCCAGCAATACAGTACGGAAGCGCGAGAGCCGCGCTCGTGCTGAGTTACAATCTTGAGTGTCACGTGTACATCACAATGTGACGCGTGTGCCGTATCACCAAGGCAACAAGTAAACAAATCCCAGCCAGACAGCAACGAAGCGCTGAGCCGTGCTCCGTGCTGGATAACAAAACTGAATACCAAATGTGCATCAGCACAATAATTAAAAACAACCACTAATCAGTCTTGCCTACAATTAAAGACACAATGTGACAAAATCCAAACAAAAAAAAGAAATGACTCAAAAAAGGCTCAATACAAGCATGAAAAAACCGGTGGTAAAACCCTGAATGCTCTTACTCTTAACATTCAGAATACTTATGGTGAACAACTAGGCATAAGTAGGACATGCCTGATATATTGAAGTATTAGTAATAGGACAACCTGACACAAGACACACTTTGTTAATCTGGTGTAAATAATTATTCTGGCCATATTTAACAGGCTCATGTCAGTGCCATAAATAACATTACATTGTTATCACAAAAATGACCACATTTAAACTTATAAGAACACATGTATATCATGATCAGTATTGAGGCCCCTTTCTGTACACCTTAAGTAACAGATTAATTTAGATTCCATCTGCCTAAGTCGGAGTTGAATATCGCCCCCTCTCTTGCTCCTACTCGCTTTCATAAGACCTACAAATCTCGGATTAGCCTTATCTAGTGTTGATGTTCTAATTTCCAGTGAATAGCCAATGGTGAATTGGCCTCAGGTGTCCTGAGACTCGCCAAATGTTCCCTGATGCGAACTCTCAATTGGCGAATGGTGCTGCCAATGTATAATTTACCACACACACACACGATTGCATATACTACATAGCAGGATTTGCAGTTAATGAAACTATTGATTCTAACCACGGTTCCAAACATATCAGTAAATGTTTGACAATTTTCATGTGCAAATATACCAATAAGTCATCATGTCGCACATCAGCAAATTTAGACAACGCTTTATTAATGACATGTTCCTTGTACCCTCTATTAGCAAATCTTTGTTGAAGAATCTTACATTCCTGGATGTAATCCGAGGTTTTGCTGCAATTCCTTCTAGCCCTGTGGAATTCCCCACTTGGTATGTTGTCCACTGTTGCCCTTTGATGGTTACTCTGGGCAAGCAGCACTGAGTTCACCTCCGTTGGTTTATGAAAAGTAGAAGTGTGGTTGCTGTTGTTCTCAACAAAGATATGTAAGTCCAGGAAATCTATTACCAAGGGACTGCAGTTGCCAGTGAATTTAATGCCAAAACAATTGTTATTGGTGTATTCTAGAAAGGCCTCAAATGATGACTGTGTTCCCTTCCAAATTATCAAAATGTCATCAATAAAACGTCACCATACTGTGCCATAAAGAGGTTCGCATAGGGGGTGCAAATGTCGCTCCCATTGCGACTCCCTTTTGTTGTGCATAGTATTCATTATCAAATGTGAACACATTATTAGACAGTACAGATCTTAGAAAATCCTTTAGCAAGTCAACATGTTGTGTAAAAGAGGCGGAAGAGTTACAAAAAGTGTAATCAACCGTCATCACAGCTAACTCATGGTCAATAAAGGTATGCAGGGTGTATTACCATCCTCCCCCATTGCTTCTCTTGACTTTTTGTAATATGTCTGCAAGGTCCCTGAATGCTTATCTCCATGAATCCATGCCAGCCACGTTGTGACATCAGGACAGCCCCGGGCCACTGCCTTGCACTCTCCCTGCACCACATTAATCCTGGGGTACCATTCCATGGTGCAGGGAGGCGGAACCAGGTCTCTCCCATTCATCACCATTTCGGTGGGGACACTGGGCCAGATTTCCACACCATCAGTACACCTCCCAGATCCTATCTGGAAACATTGTGGACTTGCTGAGTAAAATACTCAGGTACGCAGCGCTGGCACACTGCGCTCCTCCACATTGGTCACACTCAATCCTTGGGGCTTGAGAGTACATTTTCGACTATACATCTCAAATGAATGGTCCGTTTGTGGTGAAATCTGTGCCACATATTTGGTTCTCTCACTCAGATGTGAATGTACCTACCTGCATTTTACAAGGGTACCTTTTCTTGTTGTTTGAAGAAAAACACAAAACCCATTAATGAAGCAAGGTACTATTCAGGCATCTCTCTCACTTTAGATTTATAAAATTTCCATTTTCCCAAACAAGACTGATATTATAGGGGAAGGATATCATACCATTGAAACATAGAGGGCAGGAGCCTGTTCCTCACCTCCTCAACAACTGCATGAGCAGCTAGTATCATCCACGTGCTATGCGCTATTCTTAATGCGCCTGACTTCGGATCAGCTCGATCAGCTGAATAATCAACGACACCTGATATGGTGAGCTCCAGCCTCCAGAGAATCCATCCAACAGCATGCCTTTTCACCCACTTGAGCCCTGCCTAATGCGAGTGCTCCTCATTCACAGCTCATTATTCTCATAGCTAAAAAAGAGTGCACACATTTGGGGGTCGATATCCGTATTTTAATATTTTTGCCTCCCAGCCGTGTGGCTTATCAAAATGCAAATCAAAAACACAAGGTTTTATAAGAAGAGATTTCTATGTCATTCTTGTCACATAAAACTCTATTAACAAGCTCTTTTTGCTCTGTACAGTACTATGACTGTGGGAAGCAAATAGAGTTATGATAACATTAGATTTCTTTTTGCAAGCCCTTTACTTAATATGTAGGGGTATTGGGGTCTGGGTTATCCACTAGATACTGCTATAACAACAGTCAACCGGTTTCAGCGGGATTCGCAAGTGGCCGCTTTCTTCAGAACGAATATTAGTGAATTAAATATTCTCTTTGAAATTCTTCAATGCTAGGAAGAATGTTGAGGATGTCTTCAGGTCTCGGACCAGCTTAGTTGGGTCAATCCCTGAGTCCTATAGGACAAACAACAAAAAGAGACAGGTGGACTATCATCAATCTCCGAGTACTTCTAAAACCTACTGGACATATATTTAAGTCAACATTCAAGAGTGAGGCACATCTTACCTCTTGTTCTAGCACTTGTAGTTATACCTGTTCTCTATTGGAACATAGCTATAGGTGTGTTGATTCTTCCTGTCAGGTAGCCTGGGTCTCTCATCATTAATTTCTAAAAATGGAGAACGGGGAGTTACAGGGCTTTATGTTTCCAAAAGTGTACTGTGCACTATATCTCACAGTCCATCTGGACTCATCTCCATTCTGTACAGGTTGATTTTCAACGCCTGTGTCTCTATGTATAACCGCATCCAATTCACTGTGCGGATTCTGATCATTACTACATATGTAATCTCATAAAATAGGGAATTAAACCCAAGTTCCTTCCTAGACAGTCCTTTAGTGTAGCATAAATCTAGCTTTCCTTTCCCGTTTTAAGCATTACTCATACGGTGGACCCACTCGAATAGATAACAAGGTTTTTATGGGGGCTATTAATTGCTGCCGCTTACCTTATTTTCTTTTCCGTGCCGCCGCTATCGTCCGTGTTTGTAGTGTTTGTATTGCGCGCCATTTTGTGTTTCTATTTATCTGATTGTAGTCGCGAGTTGATCACATGATCATTCGCGAACTACAAAACCAGCTCAAAGTGACTAGGGAGATGTAGTCTCTCGTCCGTGCTGAGGTACCGCTCCGTCATTTTGAAACCGGAATCACAGTCACGTGAGCGCAAACACCAATCGCTCGCAAGTTGTAACACAGCAAACTCCGGGGCAGTCGGGAACCGTAGTTCTCTTGGACGCGTCTTAATTTCATAATGTTAATTGTTTGGAAAGCCAACTTTGTTGATTGGTGGCGGCATCGCGGTCATGTGAGCGCAAACACCAATCGCTCGCAAGCTGTAACACAGCAAACTCCGGGGCAGTCGGGAACCGTAGTTCTCTTCCCCTTGGCCGCGTCTAATTTTCATAATATTAATTGTTTGGAAAGCCAACTTTGTTAATTGGTGGCGTGCATTCCGGTCACCGAGGTAAAATCGGGAAATACGTTAATGTGTGGTCTGAGTTAACAGGGCTATTTTCCTAGATCGTATAGCGGGATGTTGTTATGACGGGAGAAACTATGCAGTCACGTGAATGCGTGCAGTCCAGTGCCAGAAGGATCTGGGAATTGTAGTGTACCCATTTTGTTTGCATTTTAAATTAACAGGGCCATTGACATAGATCATATGTTGTCGTGTGTACAGTTAAATCAAGGAACACATAAAATGTTATTTTTGATGCAATTTACCCTGGTCTTGCATGGCCATAAAGGTTCAATCATAATAGTGGTTGGTACGAAATCTTTGCCCTTGGGAATCACTCAATAAATTCCGAGGCAGTAACTAATGAATAGCAGAATCCGAAGTGGAAGTGCTTGTCTGCCCTCACACTGTGGATGTTCATACTGATTCTGGTTCTATCATAGGACTACCAAAGCTTGCCAGCAAATTTCTTCATTAAGTCCTGTGACATGGCTCCGTGTCCTATAGATTCCACGATAGCCACGAAAAGCGATGACTGGAATGAACTGGAAGTGTTACATAAGAAGTTAATCAGAACCGAACTTCATGGGGCCATTATGACTGAATATCTACGGGCACATATTGCCCCGAATGGACTCATTGTTAGGATCGAACCGAGAATCTTCCTCGAAGAATTGAAATTCAGAAAAGATTGGAATTTTATCTCAAACAAATGCACTAGAGATTGGATTATATTCATAATAAATACGGCCAAAAGTGTATCAGAGAGGTTGACTAACGAAATCATTACCAAACAGGATGCAATAACAACGAAAATGATTGTAGGTGACTACCTTAAGAGCATGGCTACCCTAGATGCAACGATTCAAGAGTTCAAAGAACTAAACTTAAACAAAAAGGTAACTAAACTCAAAAAGGACATTGCAGCATTCTCTCACGAAAAAAAGTATCCATATACAACAGATTCTGTATTATGAAGAACAAGAGAAAAATGCTACTATGCCATATGCAGGACTCATGAGAGGTAGACCAAATCGACAAAGGAACAGACCAAGACCTGGGAACTGGAATTTCTCGAGTGGGAGCTCGGATGAAGATACGGATAGAGCGAATGGCAACGTCCGATTCGAGGACCAATAACAGAACAGAGGCGGTAATACTCAGGGTTTTCAGGCCCCAAGAGGCCGTGGAAAGGCCAGAGGATGGTGGCAGAATCAATCACCTATAGTCACCAAGAACAGAGGGAGAGGGTGGTATCAGCAGAACGCCAACCCACAATACAACCCTTAGAAATACGAATAACAAACGAGAAACCCGAAAAGGAATCTTTGGTAGTTAACCTCTCTACCTTTAATCTTTCGAACACACATTTGCACGTTTTGCAGAAAGGACTTTCGTTTGTACCTACATCCGCTCATGATCCTTTCCAGACGAGAATTGAGATTACCCAGTTAATGAGGAAGATACGTCTCAAACAATTCTTTGCTAAAAATAACCATACAGGACCTACCAACGTAACAGGATTGCATAATAAATCTACATACTACCCGCCATCACATGCAATAACTGTTGAATCTCAAACTTTCGAAAAACTGATCCTTAAGAAGCTTGAAGAAATTGAAGCAGAGAATAACTCAGGCACTTTCCAGAATATGACCAAAATGGAAAACATAGCTCTTAAAGAACTACAGACAAATGACGATATAGTCATAAAACCCGCAGATAAAGGGGGAGCCATCGTCATCATGAACAAGACTGACTATGGCGAAATGGTAAATACCCTTATAGAAGATCGCACGACATATCAAAAACTTGGGAGTGATCCAACTCAATGCCTCAGAAATATGATCAGCCCCATTATTGAAGAAGCAGAGGCAGAAGGATATATAAGTAATAAAGAAGCTGCGTTCTTAAACCCAAAACATCCAAGTTGACCTGCCTTCTACGCACTTCTGAAAATACATAAGGGTGTCCTCCCTACACCTGGACGCCCAATTGTGTCTGGAATTGGCTCTATTTTAGAGCCACTGTCCCAGTTTACCGACTTTTTCCTAAGGGAAGAAGTGAGTAAAATGCGTTCCTACACAAAAGACACAACATCGATCCTGACGTACTTGGATAACCTAATGCTTGAGAGTGAAGATATCTATATTGTGACCATGGACATAGAGTCACTCTACTCCAAGATCCCTCAAAGGGAAACCTTGAAAGTCATTGAAAATGTTTTACAAACAAAAACTATCGATATGCCCATCCAATTGATAATGCAATTAGCAGAAATAGCTCTGACCAAGAACTATTTTTTAAATGGAGAAAACTATTATGAACAAATAGCAGGAACAGCTATGGGCGCGTCTTTTGCACCGACTTTAGCGAACATATATGTTGCAGACTTCGAAGAAAAACATATATACCCTGCAACCAACCCTTTTGTCAGTAACATAGTGAGTTGGCGGCGTTACATTGCCAATATCTTATTACTGTTCAATGGAGACGCCGGAACTCTTACACGATTTATAGAGTGGATTAATGGTTTAAACCCTTTTCTCAAATTTACACATGAGACCAGCAAAACGGAGGCCATGTTCCTTGATTTGAAAATCACAAGGAGAGGCCAGACTTTCGAGACCACTGTGTTCCAAAAACCCACGGATAGAAATTCACTATTGGATTACACCAGCTTTCACCAGAGGTCTTTAAAAGAAAATCTACCCTTTGGTCAGTTTCTCCGGTTCCAGAGGAACTGTACTACACGAACTGAATACGATCAACAAGCGGAAAGACTCTCTAAGAATCTTAAGGAGAGAAATTATCCACATAAAATAATAAAACAAGCCAAAAAGAGGGCAGGAAATATACCTAGGGAAATAACCCTCAACCAACAAGGCAGAAGGAAGAGAGACGATAACTCTATCACAGTCACTCTCTGGTTATTAACCATTTAAAGAAAGAGATCCGAAAAGCATGGCACCTATTAAATATTGATGAACATCAACTTACCGAGCCACTTTTTGCGATAAGAAGGAGAAAAAACCTTAGGGATTCACTAGTACATACCTACAAGGAAATAACTACTGTTACTGACTCAACAACACTATGGAATACACCTAAACCTGTGGGGCATACTCCATGTGGAAATTGTACTGTTTGTAGATTCACCCAACGTACAACAACTGTAGGCATAGGCTGGAAATACCCCTGGGAGCAGAGGCAATTTACGAACTGTAACACCAACAATGTGGTATACTTGATTCAATGTCCATGCCAGAAAATCTACATTGGAATGACGACAAGAGCAATCAAGACACATATCGGGGAACATAGATCCAATATAAGAAACAACAAGAGGACCGCCCCATTGGTTGAACATTACATTGAAATGAACCACACTGAGAATGACCTGAGTTGGACCATACTGGAAAAGGTCACAATACCTAAAAGAGGTGGGAATTTAGCAGCTCTTCCTTTGAGAAGAGAACAACAATGGATCTATAGGACACGGAGTCATGTCAAAGGCCTTAATGAAGAAATTTGCTGGCAAGCTTTGGCAGTCCTATGATAGAATCAGAATCAGTATGAACATCCACAGTGTGAGGGCAGACAAGCACTTCCACTTCGGATTCTACTATTCATTAGTTACTGCCTCGGAATTTATTGAGTGATTCCCAAGGGCAAAGATTTCATACCAACCACTATTATGATTGAACCTTTATGGCCATGCAAGACCAGGGTAAGTTGCATCAAAAATAACATTTTATGTGTTCCTTGATTTAACCGTACACACGACGACATATGATCTATGTCAATGGCCCTGTTAATTTAAAATGCAAACAAAATGGGTACACTACAATTCCCAGATCCTTCTGGGACCGGACTGCACGCATTCACGTGACTGCATAGTTTCTCCCGTCATAACAACATCCCGCTATACGATCTAGGATAATAGCCCTGTTAACTCAGACCACACATTAACGTAATTCCCGATTTTACCTCAGTGACCGGAATGCACGCCACCAATTAACAAAGTTGGCTTTCCAAACAATTAACATTTGGAAAATTAGACGCGGCGAAGGGGAAGAGAACTACGGTTCCCAACTGCCCCGGAGTTTGCTGTGTTACAGCTTGCGAGCGATTGGTGTTTGCGCTCACATGACCGTGATGCTGCCACCAATCAACAAAGTTGGCTTTCCAAACAATTAACATTATGAAATTTAGACGCGGCCAAGAGAACTACGGTTCCCGACTGCCCCGGAGTTTGCTGTGTTACAACTTGCGAGCGATTGGTGTTTGCGCTCACGTGACTGCGATGCTGCTTTCAAAATGACGGAGCGGTACCTAAGCACGGACGAGAGACTACATCTCCCTAGTCACTTTGAGCTGGTTTTGTAGTTCGCGAATGATCATGTGATCCACTCGTGACTACAATCAGATAAATAGAAACACAAAATGGCGCGCAATACAAACACGGACGATAGCGGCGGCAGGGAAAAGAAAATAAGGTAAGCGGCGGCAATTAATAGCCCCCATAAAAACCTTGTTATCCATTCGAGTGGGTCCACCTTATGAGTAATGCTTAAAAAGGGAAAGGAAAGCTAGATTTATGCTACACTAAAGGACTGTCTAGGAAGGAACTTGGGTTTAATTCCCTATTTTATGAGATTACATATGTAGTAATGATCAGACTCCGCACAGTGAATTGGATGCGGTTATACATAGAGACACAGGCGTTGAAAATCAACCTGTACAGAATGGAGATGAGTCCAGATGGACTGTGAGATATAGTGCACAGTACACTTTTGGAAACATAAAGCCCTGTAACTCCCCGTTCTCCATTTTTAGGAATTAATGCTGAGAGACCCAGGCTACCTGACAGGAAGAATCAAGACACCTATAGCTGTGTTCCAATAGAGAGTGCTAGAACAAGAGGTAAAATGTGCCTCACTCTTGAATGTTGACTTAAATATATGTCCAGTAGGTTTTAGAAGTACTCGGAGATTGATGATAGTCCACCTGTCTCTTTTTGTTGTTTGTCCTGTAGGACTCAGGGATTGACACAACTAAGCTGGTCCGAGACCTGAAGACATCCTCAACATTCTTCCTAGCATTGAAGAATTTCAAAGAGAATATTTAATTCACTAATATTCGTCCTGAAGAAAGCGGCCACTTGCGAATCCCGCTGAAACCGGTTGACTGTTGTTATAGCAGTATCTGGTGAATAACCCAGACCCCAATACCCTTACATATTAAGTAAAAGGCTTGCAAAAAGAAATCTAATGTTATCATAACTATATTTGCTTCCCACAGTCATAGTACTGTACAGAGCAAAGAGAGCTTTTTAATAAAGTTCTATGTGACAAGAATGACATAGAAATCTCTTCTTATAAAACCTTGTGTTTTTGATTTGCATTTTGATAAGCCACACGGCTGGGAGGCGAAAATATTAAAATACGGATATCGACCCCCAAATGTGTGCACTCTTTTTTAGCTAATAGGAAAGTGGTTTAGAGAGGATAGGGACAGGTTCGCAACATCCCCTTGCAGTCGGCACATCAGCACCCACTAGGGCTAAGCACCCATGGGCACTAGACTGTTTACACATAGGGCGAAAAAGTTTTTTTACTAGGGGCCTAGTGTTAGGAATAACTTTGTAAATGAAATAGCCTTCTGTCACATATGTGTTGAAATACTGAGCTATAGATAGGAGGCGTACACCTATCGACTCCATTTCTGTAGTTACTTTACATTCTTCTCATAGGCCACCTGATCACAAATGGCCGGCGTGTCACCACCAATCGGATCAGACTGAGGCTGTGATTACGTTTCTTAGCCACGCGTCCCTTTTTACGCCAATCACCGCTGCGGCAGACAGAAGCCGGTCAATTTGAAATAGGCCCGTGAATAAGGCCCTGTCTGCGTGCCCCTTCAATCATATCATATCCTGGAAGCGGATGGGGCAGGAGCCTTTTCCCCACCTCCTCTACAGCTGCAGGAGCAGCTAGGATCATCCACGCGTGAAGTGCTATTCTTTATGCACCCGACTTTGGATCAGCTGGATCAGCTGAATAATCAACGGGCACCTGATATGGTGAGCTCCAGCCTCCGGAGAATCCATCCACCAGCATGCCTTTTCACCCAACAGAGCCCTGCCTAATGCGATTGCTCCTTGTTCAAGGCTCATTCTTCTCAGAGGCCGCCTAATCCCAAAATGGCCGGCGTGCCTCCAGCACTCAGAGCAGACATGAGGCTGTGGTTACGCTGCTTAGCAACGTGTCCCTTTTCACACCAATCACCACCGCCGGCAGGCGGATGCTGGCCTTTTCGAAAAATGCCCATGAATAAAACCCTGTCTGCATGCCCCTTCAATCATATAATATCCTGGAAGCAGAGAGGGCAGGAGCCCTTCCCCCACCTCCTCTACAGCTGCAGGAGCAGCTAGTATCATCCACATGCCATGCGCTATTCTTAATGCGCCTGACTTCGGATCAGTTGGATCAGCTGAATAATCAACGACACCTGATATGGTGAGCTCCAGCCTCCAGAGAATCCATCCAACAGCATGCCTTTTCACCCACTAGAGCCCTGCCTAATGAGAGTGTTCCTCGTTCACAGCTCATTCTTCTCAGAGGCCGCCTGATCACAAATGGCCGGCATGCCATCAGCAATCGGAGCAGAGCGACGCTGTGATTACGCTGCTTAGTAACGGGTCCCTTTTTATGCCAATCACTGCCGTCGGCAGGCAGAAGCCGGCCCTTTCGAAAAAAAAGGCCCACGAATGAGGCCCTGTTTGCACTCTGTCCGTGCAATGGCCGCTTGGCTACAGCACTATACGACTAGCACTAATGCCCATTACCCCTCAATGTTGCCCATTTATGCTGCCATCGATAAAGGTAAGAGGCTTGATTACACACCATACAAAACAGCGGCTCCGTATGTGTTGCTAAAGTCCTCTGGCCATACTGTTCTACTCATATGAGTACACGACACAAGAAACACTCTCTTACACAAGACTATGCTTTACCGGGCTATGCACCCAGTATCTCACTGAATACCAATTGTACTTCTGCTAGCCCATGGTAACCAGCCTAGCATATCGGAACACCCTCTATTACGCTACCTTCAGCCTACTGTATTGATTGCCCACTCTGTGCTGATTGATTGATGCACCTGACCCTCGTTATGTCACTATAGAATATTATATCTTGCCTACTCCATACCAATTCTGATTAATGCATCCTGCGACTCTGTTTTAATTCCTGATCGGTGCATTGAATCATGCCCACTCTATGTTACCATTGATTACCGCACCCCGCCCACACTGCATTAATTTTTGATTGTTGCATCCTGCCCACACTGTATTAAATTTCGATTGCTGCATCCTGCCTACACCATATGAATTGTTGATTGTTGCATCCTGCCCACACTGTATTAATTTTCGATTGCTACATCCTGCCCACACTGTATGAATTTTTGATTGCTGTATCCTGCCCACATTGCTTTAATTGGTGACTGTTGCATCCTGCCCACTCCGTGTTACCATTGATTATCGTATCCTGCCCACACTGTACTAATTCTTGATTGTTGCCTCCCGCCCTCACTGTGTTACCACTGATTGTCACATCCCACCTACTTTGTCATAATCTTGACCCATACCAACTCTGGACTAGCAGTTTCACCTATAACTATACTAGCTAAGTAGTAAGAGTACGCTGCTGAACCATGCGTATGCCTCATGCAATCTTCTCCTGCCTTATAATTCTACCTTGCTTACTGCCCTTACCTATGATGGCTCACAAAGTTCACAATGATCCTTACCTATGATGGATCACAAAGTTAGGGGCACCAACCTCCTACCAACCCACACTGACTCCCACGATTCACCCTACACACATAGAATAGTTTCCCTATCATGTCCCCTACATTACCATCATCTCACAACATACCACCTTCACGATTTTTACCGCCCTGTCACCAAGTAACATCCAGCAGCCTCATCACACGAACAAGCAACTCTCATCCCTTTACACCTGCACAATGGATCAATCGCTTTGCCACTAGACCCACTCCTAATCAACCTTGCCCAACTAAGACGAGGAACCTAAGACTAGGCTCTAGGCTACATCCAAGACACATAGCATCCAACCATAAGCATAATACCACAAACAATGATACTTGCTCTACTATTAGAACCACAGTGCCCAACGCCTCTATCAAATCTAATAACAATACACCTACGTCCTATGACCCCACATCTGACACAGACACCAAGACACAGAACCTTAACCCTGTGATTAAGGGTGCTCTCATAAACGCGAGATCCATTTCAGCCCACGCATTAGATATAGCGGATATCATAACCTCTAACGACCTGGACTTTCTGGCCATAACGGAGACCTGGCTCTATGTCGCCTCAGGGCCAGTCCTTGCCATCCCAGATGGATACTCTATATATCGCCTTGACAGAGAGGGAGCGAAAGGCGGCGGTGTAGTATTCATTGCTAAAACATCTCTAAACATAAGACATATACCTAACCTAACTCTTCCTTCACGTGAACTTCTATCTATCATGCTGCCTATCTCAGCCGCACGCATGCTCACCATTCATCTCATATATAGACCAGCTGGGTCTACTACCACCTTCGAAGAAGACATTACTGTTCTCCTCTCTAATAACACCAAACCCAGTTCTCAAATCCTATTATTAGGTGACTTCAACTTAGGCTTCCAGGTCCCCAAAGATGACAAAGCAACTACCCTTGCCAACTCTATCTCTGAGTTGGCTTCACACATCGCATTAACTTTCCCACACATAATAAAGGGAGAAACTTAGACTACTGGCTGACCTTAACTGTGACACTAATATCCTTTCCAACACACCTTGCGCATGGACGGACAACCACCTTATCACATTCACCATTAATAAAGACAATCGGCTTGACCAGCAAACGCCCACTGCCCCAACAGCATACAAGCTAAACAACCGAAACCTTATGGTGGACAAATTACTCCTGTTACTACAGCCGATCATTAACTGCACGACCACCCACTCTGACCCTACGGCCTTAGTAGACCGATATAACATACTCTGCTCAAGGCTATCAACACCATAGCACCACTCAAAATGCGCAAAGTGAACACCATGTGCATCTAAACTCATGGTTTACCCCTGAACTAAAAACCCTATGCAAGGACAAGAGAAGCGCTAAATCATCCTGCAACAATTCCCCTCAGCCATGAACTATTTCATAATAGCATCCAATAACTATAAAGAAGCTATTCTCCAACCAAAAACAACACCTATAATGAATGAATCAGTAAAGCCAAATCTACTACGAAAGAGCTCTTCAGCATTCTAAAATAGCTAGAATCCCCCTCTCCTTTACCAGACATCTGCATTAAAGACACCACATGGTGTACTAATATTCAGAAGGCATTACTCGACAAAATATTGATGCTACAAACTAAAATAAATGAAGAAAAGCTCAGTCTCCCCCCTCCACCCGACGCAGCTCAACTTCTACCACCAAGTAAACAGCCTAACACCCAGGAATTGCTCAACTTTTCACCACTCTCCACTAAAGAGGTGGAGGACATAATTTCAAAGTTAAAACCGTCAAGATGCCAGGGAGACATTTGCCCAGCACCCATCATCAAGGATGCAGCAAAGCACCTGGCACCCTTTATCACAATCCTCATCAACGCCTCATTTGAATCAAGTACAGTTCCTACCAATTTAAAAGACGCCCGAGTTCTACCCCTTATAAAAAAAAACATGTTCGACCCAAATATCCTCACTAATTACAGGCCCATTACAACAGTACCATTTCTTTTAAAAATCTTGGACAGAGCAGACTACCTGCAGATACAAAACCATCTAGAAAAGCATAAACTTCTAGGCCTCAGGCAATCAGGCTTCTGACCAAAACATGGTACAGAAACTGCCTTGATTGACCTCAAGACTCAAATGGACAACTTAAAAGACAATGGCAAACTCACCTTCCTACTACTATTAGACCTCTCGGCTGCATTTGACTTGGTTGACCACATGGTCCTATGCAACCACCTATCATCAGTCGCCCACTTCTCTGACAGAGCAAATGCCTGGATTCAATCCTTCCCTAACAACAGATCCATGAGGGTCTTTGCACCTTCGGCCCACGCCGATCCAGCCCCAATCACATGATGAGTCCATCAGGGCTCCTGTGTTTCACCAACACAATACAACATGTTTACAAAACCCCTGTTCAACGACCTTGATCATTTGGGTGTCATCTACACAAACTATGCAGATGACACCCAAATACTCATCCCTATCTCTGGGGACTACATCAAAGTCTCCGAAATCCTAAATGACATCTACTACATCATACAAGCTTGGATGGCTAAACATGGACTTTGTCTCAACGACAACAAGACAGAGTTACTCCTATTAGGCTCCCAATCTAGACTCAACAAACTTGACGGACAATACTCTACCTTCAACATTGATGGCAACAACATAATAGTATCCAAGGATGTCAAAACGCTAGGTATTTATCTTGACTCTGCACTTTAGCCTCCTCCACAGCTTACACCTGCAAGCTAATTAACACAGGTAGACCAGCTCTCTCCACATCCAGTCGCACCACCTTAGCTAGAGCCTTAATTCTCGCCAAAATTGACCATTATAATGCAAGCTGTCCAGAATAATGCCCTCAGATCGGCATTAAACCTCCCAAGGTCTCAACATATTTTGGATATAAGACGGAACACCCAGTGGCTAGATGTCAACCAAAGGATAGAGTACAAAATACTATCACTCACACCCAAGTGCCTCGCTAACCAGGCGCCTCGCTATCTGGCTGACAACTTCACCCGGAAAACCACAGCACGTCCGACAAGATCTGCCCAAGCTCACTGCTTAAATCCCCACATTTAAGCCCCAGAAAGGGTTGTATACTAATTGACCTTTTCACAATTGACCACGGGTGAATTGACCTCGGGAGAATTGACCTAATTTAGAAGGTCAATTAGGACATATATGCGGGGGGAAACCCCCTACAGCCCCCAACCCAATCCAAAAACCACTGCAACTTCCCACCCAATCCCCTTATATTATTTATAATCCAAAACCACCCCAATACATACATAAAATAACTAAAATAATATAAAGGTCAATTGTGCAGAAGGTCAATTAGGACCACTATAATTAGGTAAATTGTGCAAAATGTCAATTGTAAAAGGTCAATTTGGGTAATACCCCAGAAAGCAGGAGGCTGTAGCTTCCCAGTGCTAGCCGCTAAACTGTGGAACACCTTACCTCCTACCTTAAGAACAGAACCTTCCTTCTATCTATTTAGAAAAAAACACTAAAACATGGCTTCTCTCGCACAAAGAAGAAGACCCATATGACCACACCTACTAACTTTACCTCTGCCTTGCTCGTTTGTAATAACATGACTAAAACAAATGTATCATATGTATCTGTAATTATTTTGTCCTGCTTCAGTTTTACCTGTCAGTAATGTGGCATTTTAACTGTAATTAATGTAACTTGTATCATATGTACCTGTAAGAAATGCGTCTAGATGCCCCAGGGCTTGGTGCGCTATATAAACAAATAAATACATAAATATCTGTTAGGGGTTTTGTTGTTAAGGAGAACATTATTTTCTTGAGTTTCTTTTATAAAGTTTTGACTCATATCTTCAATGGTCGGAAAAATCTAGTTTTAGAAATCCTTGTGTTCTGAGGTGAGGATGTTGATAGCCTCACCTCCTTGTATCCTCATTGGTGAGGGGTTTGGTACCCTTCCCTGTATCCTCGAGGCAGGACATAACTTCAAGTTATTTAACTAAGAGATAGAGGTAGCTAGGATGGTTTAGTATGACATCTTAGTACTTTTAATTTCACATATTTTACATCCTCTTCTATTCTTTGCATCAAATACTAACATTCAAAATTAACACACCTTATTTGTGTTTATCCAAATATTCATAATTTCATCTAAACATCCATGCTTACCTTTCTAACGCTGATTCCATTCTATTCAGAGGTCATTTCATCAAACGGAGAAGGAACTAATTGCTCAATTTGATTAAGGGCAGTTCAGGGATGACACCACTTCATCTGGTTGACATGGATCCAGCATTCCTCTCTCTTTTCCCCTTTTGTATATTCATTTTGTAGTAATGTGGAAAGATCTTAGCTACGATCAAAGGCTCCTTGCCAAGATGGAAGGAATTTGAGCCCTTTAGACTGATTCCATTTAAGAGGTCAGTAGTTTGTAAAACACTTCATACTTGCATCAGTTTTCTCTAGGTTTCTTTTGGTTTATTGAAATGCATGTTAAATATGTTCAGAAAGATGTTCTACTTATTCATGAGGAGTTCATCCATGTCTGTGCCTGTGTTTGGTAAAACAGATGTTGAGGCAAGACCATTTTTTTACCAGTCATGGGTTCAAAAGGAGAGATCTTAGTAGGCGAAATAGGGGTCGATCTCACAGCCATCAGGACTAGTAGTAATCTTGGGTCCCAACTGGGTTCAGAATCCACCACAAACTTCTTTAAGATTTCCAATATTTCGATTATATCACTCTACACACATGCTGGATGCCATGTGGTAGGCAATATATAACATTTATTTTAATCCTAGAATATCCCACATCTTAGTCATTACCTCACTCGTGAAATGACTACCCAGGTTAGACTCAATCCTTTCAGGAAGGTTGAAATCACAAAAGATGTGATTGATAAATAAAGTAGATGCAGTCTCTGCCTTGAAAATCAGTGCAGTACGACTTTCAATCCATATGGTAAAGAGGCATGTATTGGTCAAGATAGATTTTTTGCTACATGCAGAATGAATCACTGGACCAATAAAATTAATCAGAAGGTAATACTATGTTAATTACATTCTTCTCTTTAGAAAAGGAGCCCAGTCAGCGGAGAACTTGGTTGGAACTGAGCACACTCTAGCCACCCTTTTAAATATTCAGGACCTCACCCTTATGTTAATAAGCGACCTCACGTAGGATCTCTTTCATCTTTTGAAATCCTTGATTACCAGCTGTCACGTATCATGGGCATGGTCCACATTATCCTTTGAAATGAGGCGGGCACCACTCACTGATCATTACCAGATTGGGGTTTCCTAAGCAAAAGTCCATCTTCCATTTTCTGGAAGTTAATTAACATTCAAAGATCTAGAGATTTATAGAATTTTTTAATAATCGAGTGTACTTTTTGGGTGGTAAATCAATTTGCTTAATACCTTGCTCCACTTCTACTTCACAAAACTTTTTGTTCCTTTTCTTAATTCCCACCACACTACTGTCTCATACTTCCTTGCTGCTATACAATCCTGGATGAGCTCTCCTTTTCTTCAACTCAACGTCCCACTCCCTTCCTTTTCTTCTGGCCTCCTATTTCCACCTGCCAGCTTTCTGTTCTCTCCTTCAGCGCATAATCCCAGTGCAATCTGTGACACCTCTCTTTCCTGCCGCTTTTATCTTTCAACATTTGCTGGCTCATCAATTCCTCTCTTTTGATGAGACCAAGCTTCTTTTATCCTTACTTATTCTATGTTGTCTTGATTACTGTTCATCTTTTGTAATAGGCTTTCAATGTTCTCCCGTAACCCCTCTTCATTTGATATATAACTCAACTGTTCATCTCGTATTCCAGCTTCCGCCTAGCTGCTCTATTTCACCCTTCCTTCATTCTATTCCTCTCCTTCCTTTAGACTCTCGTCTCTTCACTTTCTCTCCATAGTTTACAAATGTCGTTATGGTCTTGCCCCTCTCACTCTTTCATTGTTATCTTCATTTTCCTGTCTGTCTCGCACACTCAATTCCAAGTTCCCCTTCTTTCTCACTGTCCCAAAACCTGCGTGTCCTTCGTCTCGGTTCCTCTCTTTCTCATTTCTTGCTCCAACACTCTAGTGCATCCTTTCCTTCCTGTCACATCTTCCGTAGTCATCTAAAATCTTACTTTGTTTCGTCTCTCACTAAAACCTAAAATCTATGTTGCCTGAATATGTTTCGTTTCCATCATTTGAATTGTGCCGTTTTATTGCTACCATTGTACAGCGCTTTAAAATACAAACATACTAATAATTAGCTCCAAAGCATCTCTAGTTCCATACTGATGTATATAATATAAGAAGCCACTGTGAAATGTGTGCCCTCTTATTCAATTCCCTTAGGTCTGCGCGGAGTCTTTAATGTTTATTGGGTTTCAATATTCCCACTGGATTTCAAGTTTTTGATAATCTCTGTGGGGTATTCCATAGGTACTATATGAAACAGGTACTGGTGCCATGTTGGAGTCCATAGGCATGGTCACATAATGGATGAATAATGAAGGAATGTATGTCCACAAACATAGGAATCGACAGAGATCATTTTCTGGAAATCTATAAATACCTGATGCAATTTTTTGCTTTTTCTCTTCAGTCTCACAGGCATCAACCATGCTGTTCTGCTTATGTATTTATTTATTGTTCGCTTGTTAGGTGCTTATACAGCAAGTAAAATACAGTTTCAAAGCGCACATGGGGCAAAGGGAGCAAACAAGGAAGAGAAACACATTAAAAAACACAACATTTAAAAGCAGTGGAGGGCAAAAGGAAAAAAAAGGACGAACCTACTATGCCTTGTGAGTATTCAGAACGTGCAAGTGCAACAAGGAAGAGGGTAGAGGGGGTAAGTGAAATCATCTGACGGAAGCCTGGACCTTTTACTGGGTTGGCAATTTCTTAAATATCTTCTAATTGGGTTTAGAGGCCCTTATTGATGGTGTCCATCCAAAAGGAGTGATTTCTTAGCATCAAGAAAACTAATAGTGACTCTCATTATCCAGCATCTGACATGTAAACTCCTCCACCTACTAATGGCACAGGGCGTACACAATAAAATTCTGCCCTTGTTGAGCATAGAGTTTCTGCCCCTCTATCATTAACATTGTTAAAACATTCTTCAGGTTTGGGACTAGTGATGGGGTTGGGTAAATCCATAGAAGCACAAAGCCAAGAAGGACCAAATAGACTGGCTCCGAATCTTTAACCTAGAAAAATCAAACCCTTCATCCCACCGCAGGACTTTTGGACCATAGTTCAGGCTGTTGTGGTCTCACACATCTATGGGGGAAATGCTCCCCTAAAAGTAGTCCACCATGCGTATTATGGGAGCATGGAAATTTGATCGAACCACCCCTATCCTACACAAACTGCATTGGCTTCCTCTCCAGGCCAGGATACTACTCAGTACTGCATGTATCATCTACAAAGCAGTCACAAGTAGCACACCAGCGTACCTGGCAGCTAAGCTCCACATATCTGGTGGTACACGCTCCTCGTGCAGAAAATCGATCAACCGGCTTGAATCACAACCCGTCCGCAAAGAGAAGACCTGCAAACAATCCTTCTCTTATCATGTACCAACCCTCTGGAACTCAATCCCAGTATCGGCTTGGAATGCTCCCACAATTCAACAATTTTGCAAATCTCTCAAAACATGGCTCTTTCAACAACAACTGCCCAAGGACTAATTTCAATGGATGCACATTACGGCACACAGACCTCACAGTACTGGCTACCCACATTATGAACAGTGCTCTGCTGCTCTCAAGCTGTACAATAAAAAAACTAAATGGAAAAGTGTCTGAAATAAATAGCCATTCCATTGGAGGTATCTTGGGATATAATGCTGCTTTGGGGATCATTCATGTAAACCAATATTCAGTTGGTATCATATTTCAGATCTACTAATGTAGTTGGCTTTAAAGACAGGCCCCAGTGCTGAAGGATGTTATTTAAATTGATAAAAGCTTCTTCATTAAGCAATGTCTGTCCTTTTCTGATCTTTATTAGAAAAGTGTATTGTCGAGTATTTCCATTGGGTTTACCCCGATTCCAGACCAGAATTTGTTATGAATGAAATCTACATTATTGTGAATCGATGATATATATCATTACCAATATAAAAATCAGAACTCACATCCCTTTCGACCCAGCAATTATGATTTTCTGTTTCTATTTTTCCATATACCCGCTAGTAATGAAGTACAATGAATCCATTACATCAAATCCAGATCCCCATTTATCTATTAAATTAAATTTGGCAATGTTCTGATCCTTCTGTAATTACCTCACTAATTGTTTACTGATAATGCTCCTTTCTTGAGTTAAACAGACTTTGTAGCAAACTGGGGTCTTGCCATCATTGAGTTAAATAGGGAAGAATATGAGTTCTCCTTGTCTTTGTTTAGTAGGTAGGTAAACTACTGGTTTTAGTGCTAAATTATACACCAGTTGACCTTGATCCTCACTGGCAGACCACTGGGGATATATTTTCAGTGCATGTCCCACAAAAGCAGAGAACCACTCATTATTTGGAGAAAGCTGTATTCTCAGGGGTTCTGTGGGAGTTTCTTCAGTGTCATGTTGTTCTTTCACAGATATGGTACTGATGTCTAGAACTTGAGTGTTCAGGAAATAATCCTCCACTCGCTCAGGATGTTTTTCAATCAAGTTAGAGGTACCATACATACTGACATAATTGGCCGTTCTTTTTCAATTTTATTGTGCTACTACTTCCGAGTCCGGAGGACTTGACTCATGCAAAGCCTCTGAAATTCCCAGTAAAACCAGTGTACTCCAAGGTGCCATGACTATCACTGGATGAGTGAGCCGATGTCACCGAATTTTGATTTCTACTTCTTTAACCCCATCTACAAAATCATGTAATTCCTCAAGGAGGGGGTTGAGAGCAAAAAAGTGGTTATCCCCTTTTAGTTGGTTCACAGGCGGCTCATCAATAATGGGTGCGGGGGCACTGACCCACCAGAGCACTCATCCATCATGAAGGAGCTTTGCCAGCCCAGTGGCAACAGTGAGCGCTCTCTCAGCTGCAAAAAAAAGCAACTGAGTGAGTGCTCCTAGACTGGCTTAAACTGACAAAGATAAAAACGTGGTTCCCCTTAGACAGCTTAGTTCCCCAGTGTGCATGTCCAATGGACCATGCAAGTCCAGGGGCATTTTGCTTAAACAGCTTTGCATGGCACATTGGGGATGCAGGCTGGGGAACTACACCACTGTAGCTGCATTAGGCCACTCCTGAATCTCCCCTCATGTAGAAACAGAGGGGCAGTGCATCAGAATCTCTCTGACTCCTATGTTAATGTGTAGGAACCAGGAAGAGCTCTTTGCTTCCTGGTTCCTGTATGTGATGCACGGGAGCTGGAGGGCTTTCGTGGACACCTTATATCTGAGTCAAATCTTGACCAGGGATGCTTGCGGGTAAGAATCTTGTGTTTTTAAAAATTATTTTCATGTAATAAGTGTGCATAAGTGAGTGTATGATGTATGGCTGCACGTGTGAATGAGTTAGTGAATGCTGCATGTGAGTGAGTGAGTGAGTGAGTGAGTGAGTGAGTGAGTGAGTGAGTGAGTGAGTGAGTGAGTGAGTGAGTGAATGTTAGTTGAATGAATGTGTGTACTGTAAGGGAGCAGAAGTACGAGTCTGACACAGTGGTGGCATGCTTGTTGGAAAAGATGTTTATTATAAAAGAAAAGAAAAAACCTATCTTGCCCTATTTCTATGTGGGGTTGCACTGCCTCAACAAAACACTAAGGACTCTCTCAGGATGTTGTGTAAAGTAAAATGTCCACCGTCTTGCGTCGAAACATATTTTTGTCCCTTAGGCTAAACAAACTAAGGAAACAAATGGGTGTCTTCTTGATCCTGAGGGATGCTTCTCACGTTGCGGATACAGACGTATCATGTTCCATTCTTGATGCAAAAACACACTAAGTGAATCTTTAAACACAGTTCTGAAGTATCACGGTGGAGTCTCTTCCCTTTGTTCTTCTCACTAATTAATAAAACATAGTGTTAAGTCTGGAACACTATCCTACCAGACTGAACTGTAGACCATCTCAATAGACGTACCAAGGAGGTACATTTGTTCCTCTTGTTCTTTCTCCAGCTCAAAGATTGTAGCATCAAGTCTGGTGCGCTATCCTGCCAGACTTGACTATATATCCTGGAGCTCCAAAAATGTCTCTTTCTTGTAGTGGGTCCTTGTCCCCTTTGTTCAGCTTCTTGCACCTCTCTTTCTCACTTCTTTGCATGCCAGCTCCCTCTGGGTTGTCTCGGGGTCCCCCTGACTGGCCCTATATCTTCATTCACTATTGTGTGGGTCTCTGACCCCTTTATCTTCTCTGAGCCCCCCCGACTTGCTCTGGGTGCCAGCCCCTTGATTGTGGATTATTTGGATACTGTATGGGTCCTTGACCCATGTGTTTTGCTTCTGTGGAGGTCGCCATGTTTTGGGGAGATAATTCTGGCAGATGAGGGTGGTGGAAAGGCACAGCAAACACAGCCATTCACTACTGGGCATCTATCAGAGATGTCCTGTAAAAAAAAATTGACAAAATAAAGGATGCTATGTTCTATTGTGTGGCTAGATGAGCATTTTGGGGCAGCCAGTCTAGCTATTTCTTACTGTGGCATGACATTTATTTTACTGGGGATCTAGGATAAAGCAAACAGGTTTAGCGTTATTTAGTGGCTAGAATGGCATTTTGGGGCAGCCAGTCAAGCCATTTCTTACTCTGGTATGGGATTTTGCACTGGGCATGAAGGTTAAAGCAAACATGATACGTGTTATCATGTGGTGTAGATTGGCCTACATTGTGCAGCCAGTTTGGACATTTGTTCTTATTGTGGGATGGCGTTTTTAAAGGCAAGGCCAACAGGAACATGTTCCTGCATGTGGATACTGCCATATATTAGCATAGCCAATTAGGACATGTGTATTATGGTATCATTACTGGCATTAAGCACAAAGCAAACATGAGTATGTTCTTCTACAGGAATACTGTCATATATTGGTGCAGTCATAATGGAAATGTATGGGCAGAGCCAGCATGAAAATGTTTTCTACTGGCACACATTGTGGGCACAGGCATCATGTAAGTATTTTAGGAAATGCCTCTGTCGAGTATTATTGACTTGCATAAATTGCATTTTTGGATTCGAGTTACCCTACAAAACCAATTGAACACCGTCTGCTTTTTGCATACTTATTCACCGAAATTGTGCTTTATATTGCACCATTTTAACCCATTATAAAAATATTCTCAGGGGAATTACCCCATCACCCACTACCACTAAACTGTCCTTGGTTGGTCCCTTAGCCCTCGCTAGGCGTGGTTGCTCTGGCATATTTTGAGAAAATATGTATGCCCCTCCAATTAATAATTTGCCAGCTTCCACTGAGATATCATAGTCACCTGAGACTGTGCATTGATGAGAGCCAATACGTCACACTTGAATATGTACGAAATACCTTTTATCTTTCATATCCAACATACAGAGAATGTAGAAGTTAGTGGATAATTCTAACTGCATTTTGTTGACATTTGGGATTTCATGAGTTTGACCTTGGGCAGCCCCTACAGGGGCCTTCTGTTCGGGTCAAGTGTGTGTGGGTTGCTCAAATACTCTGTAGGTAAGCAAATACACTTGGAAATAAAAAGAAATGATGGGGACTTAAATCCCCGTCCTTTTGTTCTAGTATCTCTGTTGAAATTGTTGTACTTTTTTTTTTATTTCATTCAGTTTTTACAAACTTTTTGAAAACTTTTTGAAAACTTTAACTTATTAAAAAACTTTTTTAGTATACATAAAATAGAGTACAAAAACAAAATAGGAAGTACAACTAGACGACAAACTTTCTCTTAGCTTAGCACAAATGGACCTTGGTGTATCTCCATTCGGGAAATTCATCTAGTTCCCGTTTATTTCTGCACTCTTTGAACCTTCCCTCTTCAGATCTATGTGTATATAATAAGTGGCTTTCTTGTTAAGTGTCTTCACTATTCTCCAAGTCAATCGTTTGCGGTTATCTTATTCTCACAATATGGAGATGTCGCCTCCAACCGAATTTGCATTTGATTAAGGAATCTCATCATTGCAATCAGCAGGGATTTACTTTCGCCAATGTGAAGATGTATCCACCATTCTTCTGGACTATACGACAGGACTCGACAAATTGTTGTATTTGGTTCATCTTGGGTCTATGGGTTTCTTGGCTAAAGTCTTTCTTTTCTTTCAGGTTTTTTGTCGTATTTCTCTTAACTCTATCCTATGCTCTTTTGGAGGAGGCATCATATGTGGAAAAGATAAAACACTGGGGTATATCTCTACAGAGTTCTCTTCTTTTGCAAATGTAATTGTCAATTGTATTCCTCACTAAACTTCACTTTTTAATTTTTATCTGATTTTACCTCAAGAAATTAAGAGGGTTCACTGTTGGCCAATTTTTCAGAAAACTCAGCGTTTTCTCATGAGGTAAAGAAGCTTCCTCATAGCATCCTCTTTGTCTTTTCTCCTTGTGCACTTTGAATTGAAACAATTTCCTCTTGTCATTGTCCAGCCTGCCCTCTTGACTCATTCTGGCCAACGGTTCTGTGAGAATTAGAATCAAGATTTCCCTTTTGGAATATTTGTAGTTGAGTTGGGCAGTGCTCTCTGTCAATTGTTTGACCTGTTGACCAAGTTGTGCACACTGTTCTCCACTCTCCGGACTGCCGGCTGGTATTTGGTCAAATCTCTGTTCTTCCCTAGAAAGGTAGTAGTTTTGGTAACTCTGATAACTGTTGTATGTGTTGCTTGGTCTCCACTCACTCTGGTACTGGGATCTGTTATTCAGGAACCTATGAGGAAGAAGGGGTTATTTTCTTGGTACTTGGTTCTAGGAGGTGGGGATTGGCTTCTCCCTTTAGGAACATTCTGATTTGGATTTCCCTGGGACCCGGCCTTGGGTTCTGACTATTTCCCTTTGAAAAAGGAACATATTTGTAACCTAGGATAGGCCTAGAACCTAACTCCAGATGACTAATGTAAGTCTCTGGTTTTGTGGGATCAGTATTTTGCATGCCAGGTGGAGGACTAGTTGGCTGGTTTTGAACAGAGGGTCTTTTCTGTCTGTTAGTATCCTTAAGAGCAAAGGAATAAGTATTTGGCTCCTCTGTCTCTAAGCCCAATTGAGGATTACGCTTCACAGTAGCTATGTGAATAGCAGCAGTACAGATGTTATTTTCTTTATTTATAGGACTAGTTGAGTTGTGTACCTCATAGAACCTCGTAGGTTGGGTGATGATCCACCCAAGAGTTCACATGTCATCAAATAACTGAGCCTGGGGTTCAGTTTATTTAGACTGAAATCAGGATGTATTACACACGAACAAACTATAACATCCTATTCACATTTTGTAAGTGTTCATTTATCAGCTGCTGTGCACTATGCACAGGAAAATGCTATGTGTTCTATGGTAAATCAGATTTCACTTGGCTTTAAAAATAGTGAAAGCGTGACATTGCATTTCACCCTACAATGTTAACGCATTGTATTTGGGTTGATCTGCCACCAATAGCAATATCATCCCAGTCCACCCACTCCTGGGACTTGGCAGAGACATTTTTCAAAGGGCCTATTGCGAATTTCCATACTTATCTTTCCTTTACATAATTCTTTAATGCACTGAGCCAGCAACGGCCCTAATGAGCTTCCTGGCAATTCCCAGAGAGCTAGGCCACTTCTGGTCTCATTCAACATCTAGAAAACCAGGACGGCCTTACGTTAAATCTACTAAAGGCTTCCCCATGGGTAAGGCCCTATCATCTCCAGATCATTTGAAAACTTAGCACTTCTATTTGGAACAGATGTTCAACTTTCTGCAGCCTTCACAATCCCAGATCTCCCTCTTTCCCTATGAGCTTCTGCTTATTTAATGGATAACATTACCACACTACAATGCACCTGACATCACATGTTTTGATTGGTCAAGTGTTTCCATTGGCTTGCTTAACAGGCAGACTCTCCCAGAAAATATGCTCCTTAGTTTTAATAGGACGATCAAATTGCTGAACATGTGACTAGATTGGGGCTGTTGAGCTCAAATTCATATTTGCTCCATTTCACATTGTTTCAAAATGGCAAGAGTCACATGGTTGTGAAGTTAGAGCCAAATATTTTCTTTTAAACACATGAATATAGCTAATTCAAATGCCCCACTATATTTTTGTTTGTGTCAGCACAATACCATATGTGTGCAACTCTTCGAGGCCCCCCTGTAGAACCTCCAGTCAATAATCAGTAAGGGGTTTCCCTTCTGAATATGGGGTCTCAAAACACCAAGCTCCTAGCATGTGAATAATTTAGATGATATCTCTGTAGAAGGCCATGTTTAAGGCCTTACTGGAATGCATTCAAATGTATTGTTCTAAGAATATTTCTCTTGAGAGGGTCTCATATGGATGTAGCCATCTCAGTAAGAGATGGGTGTTTGTGCTTGTAAACCTAATGATATGATATATGATATGATATGGCATTTATAACGTGCCTATACACAAGTGTTTCAAGGTGCGACGGGGCAAGGGGGGGAACAAAGGGAGGACAGACAACGATCCTACTAGGCCAGGTATCATTCAGATTGCGCAAGAGCATGGGGAAGGGGGGAAAGGAAAAGTGCGCAGGGGGAGGGGAGAGGAGGGGAAAGTGCAGTACATGGGAAGTCAAATAAAGACAAATAAAACAGCCAGCTAGTGGCAAGTGCAAGGAAGTGCAGATGTAAGTGCTGGTAGGGGGACTGGAGGGATACAGAAAAACAGTCCCCAAGTGCAAGGGACTGCCAGGGAGGAAGTGCAGGTGGGTAATTGACAGGGCCTGGGCCAGAGATCAGAAAGGGTGGCCAGGTAACCAGTGCAATATCAGTCAGGAATTCAGCAAGGGAGGGGAGGAGAGAAAGCAGAAGCAAAGAGGAAGGTTTTGAGGTGTTTCCGGAACCGGAGATGGTTCTCCTTGAGTTTAAGGGAGGCAGGAAGGCTGTTCCAGAGAGAGGCCCCTGCCGAAGAGAGTGATCTGCCACCAACTCATTGCTTGGAGAAGCGACTGACCCTAAGGGAGTTGGAGGCAGATGAGCGAAGAGCTCGAGAGGGAAGATATTTAGGAAGGGAGAGTTGAAGGTAGTGTGGCCCCAGACTCCAGAAGGCTGTGTTTGTTTGATGGGCGATCAAGAGGTCTGTTTTTTTCGACATGGACAGTTGATCTCAAGGGACTTTAAACCTTCCCATCAACAATATTTGCGGGCTGAATAGAAATTAGCTTGTACCAGTGTTATGCTTGAACTAAAAATGCGCCGGTGCGCAATGCATTCTTGGAGCGCTCGGAGCCATGATGGATATTTACTTCATGCCGCAGTGAAAAGCTGCTCACATTTTGCTGAGTGTTAGATTCATGGTGCTGAGAAAAACATGCTTTCCAAACCTGGTATGCGGTCAAGGACATTTCTGCTGGGAAAGCTAGCGTTGTTATGGTTTGGTACTGTTCTCCGCGGAGCGTGTTTTTAGATAAGGGAGGCACTCTGCTCCTTGAGGGTAGCTCTCAATTGACCCAGCTGGCAAACGACGGCTGCTCATCAACTGCGCAAGTGCAATTTCCAGAAGGTTCGAGAATTGACTCCCCTTTGTGGAGTGTGTATATATGCGGAAACCCGGAGGTGGTCAGGTGAGACTTCAGCCGGAGAAGGACGCTTACATCCGGCACTCCTGTAAGCTGTGGTGCTCTCGGCCTGGCTGTTCCTGGGGTCTTCCAGCTGCTTCTAGGCGAGATGAGGAATCCTGTTACGCTCACGGTGATGTATTTCCTTTTGAATTCTTTGCTTCTTTTGTGATTTATGTCTATATTACTTCTGTGAGTTATTTCTATGTTATTATTGGTTGCTTCTAAGCTTTGAATAAATAGCCGTATAAGAGCTGATTATCTTCTAAGAGTGTGTGGTTGTGAGTTATTGCGTCTGTCTGCGTTCAAAGTATTTGCTCTGTAATTGCATTGGTGATTTATGTTTTTCTGTGCACTCTGGGGAGACCAATACAACCAGTTTTGGTCGAGAGCTAGTAAACCAGCTTTGTCAAAGCAACATGTGAAAGGCTTGTTTACTTCTGTTGTATGGATGGTGCAAAAGGCTTTTTTCATAAATGCCTCATAGCGATTTTTCTCCTTTGTACCCAACATATCCTGAATAAACAGCATATTGCAAATTACACACTATTTCACGTTCCATTTCTTCTTGCTGAAAATGCATTTCAAGCAAGGTGCTACATTTCAAATCTACATCTTATGTGGGTTGGCAAAGCAAACATGTTTTGCTTTAGAAGTGCAGTTACATTTGCAGTACTTTTCAATAATGCAAACTAATTTGCTTCTGTACTTAGCAACATTTCTCACATGTTTATTTTCACAATGAAAGTGATTCGGTGCTAAAAGGCACGTTGTTATCTTCACGTGTAGCTGGAAGTAGAAATGTTTTTATAGAGAAATGAGGCTTGCATCATCCTTGCTGTCAATTTTAAGTTGATCACACCCAATACTTGGGCATTGAGAGTACAAAGTAAAGCTCATCTTGAGGGTAAATCTACATCACTTACCTTGCGCTATTTCTCAGGTGTGAAGGTAACTACCTGTTTTGTACAGGTGCCCCTTTTCCTGGTATTCGAAGAAAAGCAACTCCTGTGAATGAAGCAAGGTATCATTTAGGTATCTCTCTCTCTCTCTCTCTCATATAAAAGGCCTCCAATCTCCATCTTCCCCATCAACACCATAGCAAAGCATGTCCAGAGTGTTTCAAGGAAGAAAGAGTGGATACGAGAGGAGGATGGTGTTGAAAGCAGCTGAAAGGTCAAATAGAATAAATATCAAGTTAAAGAGACTGTTGTCTACACAGATAAATTGCAAATATGAACATTTGCATGCAAGGGAAAGCAGTGCACAAAGTGCATTCATTAGCATTCCCTAGTTAAAATGATCACATTTTAGAAAACAACTCCTCAGTGTTTAGGCACATTTTTGTTTCATACAGGAACTAAAGCAATACAATAACACCAATAGAAAAAAGACTATGCCTGTGTCCTTCTTCACTTTGATAAATGTCTTGTTCCCTTCATGAATAAGTTCTGCTAGCGCCATACAGGAATGAAACATGTTATGTTATAATCAATAGAGGGACACACATCAAGGATTACATTGAAAGAAATTGCACACAAAATGTAATGTTGCTCTTAACATAAGGAGACCAGCTAGTGGCCCCAAATTAGAATTGAGAAAAGCAGATTGAATTTGTTCCATAATGTTTTAGAATGACAAAGGCTGGATAATATGTTGATTGTGGTGTGATGATTAATTATTGTTTTTCAGTATGCTGTTAAATGTGTATAATAAAGTTACCTGGTAAAAGCAGGCAGATTTCATCGGAATCCATTGTAAATGATGCCTGCCAAGTGTAAATGGTAAACAACATTTCTAACTTTCCCAAAACATAGTTAAAAAAAGGTGCAAATATGGAAAAGTGCCTGGAGTTGAGACAAGTGCATGAAGCACAGCCGTTGGCAGTCTATTCATGTTATTAGCACATTTTAGAAAACTACCTGCTTACTGTGTAGGCATTTTCTTCCTCCTGCAGGAAGGAACGAAACAATAACAGCAATAAAAGAAGGACAACGTGTGTGTCCCTTTTCTCTTTTGATTACTGTGCTACTTCCTGAAGCTGAATCTCTCATTTCAAATGGACTGTGACAAGGAAGTAATAAATATTGCTGTTATGTAATATGGTCATTACCACATACATCCTGATAAAAGGAATGTGCAAAGACAGGGGCTGGGGGAAAGAGAACGAGTGATATAAACATGAACAAATGCATGAATATGGCAGGACAGCGAGAGACATGTAAAGTATAAACAGAGCGGGTGAGCAGAAAGACGACAAAAGGAAGCAAATAAGTGTGGGGGAAGTAATGAAGGACGCAGCATCGAGAAAGGGGCAGAAACAAGTTGGCGAGACACGCGAAAGGCGGGGAGGAACTAGGGTGAAACAGAAAATGGAAGGCAATTTAAATTGAAACCTAACCTTTCCTTTTCATCGGTCAGAGTTAATTTGTAAGAGCTGCGCTGGAGATTGGCATCGAGAGACAGCTGAGAGTCTGCCACGCACTGCATCCAGAATGACTATTTGGACATCTGACCAGGCAGCCCCTGGCAGGAATGCAATTTTAGATTGAATTGTATTTGAATTCCCCACAGGAGTAGCGCCAAAGTGATTCTTTTCTTTAAGTTTCCTGGCGGGAGCACGGCCTTCTTCGAGCTCCCACGTCCCGCGCCATTACCGTCCGGACACGCCGCGCATCCCAATAGGCCGCGGGGGCCGTCCATACACAATCAATTTGCCTCCATTCATTCTCTGGCCTCTCAGCTGGCACAATGTACTTCAACACATGGCCATTAAGTTGCCGTTGGGGGGAGGGGGATGTTTTCTTGAAAAGTCCGTGCATTAACCCCTTAACTCCTTATGGGTTACCTCAATGAAACAATGGGACTATTTTAGATGCCTTGACATGCGCTCTCAGAAAATTCAATATTTTTTTTGTTTTGCCATAGAATGGTGTTCGCAGGAGTACCCGTCAAAGGTGGACTTGTCAACTGGATCTGTGACATCTGCATGAACGGGTTGGGAGGATAGCTCAGGGGTAACACGCTGGCCTTGGAAACAAAATATTACAGACTAACGCAGGTTCGATCCCCTGCTTTGCTCTTAGATACCTCTGGGTATTACAATAATTAATAATAACCAATCACAATGGAAGCCACCTGACTGCAAACCTAACTCAATGTAGCCGTATCAATACAAGACATCCCAATATTATGGACAATTGGACATCATCACACCGAATTTTGTATTTTGTTTTTCTTTTGCTTTTGTATTTTTCCAGTTAGACTCATCCATCCTGTATTGTAAAACCAGTAGAAAGGCCATCACGATTCTCCTTTCGCCCCTTATGACCTCTCCCTCCCGTTTACTCCACTTATTTATTTTGCTAAATTCGTTAATTTTGTACATTTAGCTCAATGTGTTCCTTTTTTGATTAAATGGTCTTGCGCTGAAATAGATTTTAATTAAAATGTCTTTCCTAAAAATGGGGCAGTTGAAATGAGTAGATACCTTGTTGAGTCTTTAAATAGTGCATCTAGTCTGGTTTTCATAACATCCATAATTAATATGTCTGTGGAAAAAAGTCCAATTGAAGGGAGATCATCCAAATACATTTTATTATTTGGCGAGTGTATGGGGTGATGTATCTGTGGGGTACATTCTGCCTGGATGTGAAGGCATTGTGTGTGTGTGTGTGTGCATGTGCAGGGGAAGTGTTTGTGCGTGTGCGTGTGTGTGGGGTGTGTAAGGGGGCAGTGTGTGTTGTGGCAGTATGTGTATTGTGATAGTGCTAGTGTGCGTGAGCAATGGGTGTGATTGCAGAGTGTGTGTGCTTGTGGGGACAATGTGTATGTGTGAGGACAGTGGTCCTTAGTGTGGACCCGTGTGTGTTTGTGTGTGTACATGTGTATTCAGGTGTGGGTGTATGTGTCGATACAATTAATGTGTAGGGACATGTGCATTTGGGGGACAGTGTGTGCATAGCGTGTGTGTGTGCGGGTGTTTAGGGGAAGTGTTTGTGTGGGAGAAGTGATAGTTTGTAGGGGAACCGTGTGAGTGGGGGTAGCAGTGTTAGTGGGTGGGCTGTGTGTGTGGGCACATGGCTAGTGTGTGTGTGCAGTGTATGTGTGTTATTCTGGCCAATGTGTGTGAGGGAAGGCACTGTATCTGGTAGGGCTGTGTTGGGGCTGTGTGTGGAGGAAGTATGTGTGGGGGTAGGGGTTGTCTATGTGGACAGTGGGTGTGCGCCGGGGAAGTGGCAGGGTGTGGTGGGAGATGATGTGTAAGGACAGGCAGAGTATGTGTTTGTCGAGGGCAATGTGTGTGTGGTTGCGTTGTGTCTGTAGGAAGTGTGTGTGTGGGGGGTGGAGCATTGTGTAGAAACAGTTTTGGTGGTGGCAGTGTTTGTGTTGCAGAGGTTTGTGTGGAGAGCAGTGTGTGTGGGGGCATTGTTTGTGGTGGGGTTGTATGTGGGTGTTGGTGTGTGGGGGTAGTGTGTGTGGGGGCAGTTTGTGTGGGGACATTGTATGGGGTGGTCAGTATGGGGTTTGTTTGGGCGAAGTGTGTGGGGAGAGGTGAAGGATAGAGTGTGAGTGGGGTCAATCAGTGTGGTGGGTATTGCACGTGGGAGGGAGTGTTTGTGGGCAATATGTGGGCAGTATTCATGTGTGCGTTTGGTGTGGGGGATAGTGTGTGGGTCAATGTGTGTGTATATGGAGCAGGCCCGTGTTTGGAGGGCATTGTGTGTGAGGGGGCAGTGCGCATGTGCAGGCAGTGTGTGTGTGTTTGTGAAGGGCTTGTGTATTTGGGGGCAGTGCTAGCGTGTGTGGGCAGTGGGTGTGTGTAGCCAGAGTGTGTGTAGTAAAAAGTGTGTGTGGGCACTGTGTGTGCGTGTGTGTGTATATGTGTGGGTGTTTATGTGTGTGGTGTGACAGCGTATGTGGGAGGAGTGACAGTGAGTGTGCATGCATGGTAGAGTGTGTGGATGAATGGCAGTGTGTGTGTGGGCGGCAAGTTATGTGTTTGAGGGCAGGTAGTTTGCGTGGGAGGGTGCAGTTAGTGTTTGTGGGAGCAGTGTGTGTGGGTGGAAGTGTTTCTGTGGGGAAATGTGTGTGAGGTGCAGTGTGTGTAGGGCATTGTGTGTGGTTTCATTGTGTGTGGGAAAATTGTGTGTTGCGAGCAGCATAGTGGCAGTGTGTGTGGAGTAGTGGAAGTTGTGAACAGTGGCAGTGTGTGTGTGGAGTAGTGGATGTGAATAGACGCAGTGTTTGGGGGAAGTGTGTGTGCGTGGGGAAGAGTGCTTAGTGTGGGGCACTCTGTATGTGCATGTAGTGGGACACGGTGTGAGTATGTGTGTGCATGAGCAGAATGAATTCGTGTAATTCCCATATTGTTTGGAAAACTTTCTTCTTGTGTTGGATTTGCAAAGCAGGTAGGAATACAGCATGGGTGACCAGGCAAACATGCCTTGTTTATCGATCGTCCCTGCCACTTCCTTTCTCAAGTGCTTTGTTGTGAGATTACGTGTGATAGAGGCAGCTATATGAAGGCTGTAACTGTCCTTTATCCGCACCGACCCCAGACGTGCTAAAGAAGTAAAGCTCTCTCAGTTTAGAAAAGGCCAAACAAACCAAGCTCCTCAAAACGAGGCAAATAGGTTAAAGAACACATCACATGACAAAAGGGGCTTTCTTTACATGCCATTGACGACTTCCGGCGATGGCTGTGGGTGCGCAGAGACCTCACAGAGGGGAGTCAGTGATTGACACCGGCGAGTTTATGCTTCAGTTTCCGGTTTCCTCTAGTGTCAATCACGGGCTTGCCGTGATTGACAACATGGTAAACGAGTCCGCAGTGGGCACGTTTTGGGCGCAGAAGGCCAGGGATGGGCGGACGTTCACATGGGCCTTAGCATGGCCATGGGGGTAGACGGGGAACACACATAACCAAACAGCACCTGCAGGTTTTGTCCCTCCTCACGTGCCATCTCTCCTGCATCTCGCGTGTCTAGTTTGGGCTGTATACGTGGAGATGTCAGTGTCAGCTAATAGCCAGAAATAGAAATGGTTCAGTTTTGTGGTACTGGAAATAACTAAAAAGCAGATATACTGAAGAACGGTTACCCTCGGGTTTGGTGCGCGCTATAAATAATAAACAAACAAACAAACAAACAAACAATCCGTAAATCATGCATACACACATGCATTGTCGTGCTCCACAAACCTTTGTTTATTTTTCCGATCTATATTGGTGGCCAAATTGTCAAAAGAAAAGGTTAGCACGTATGCCACTGTACAACTTGATAGCTGCAGCTGTTTGAAGACTGGAATGTCAGGAAATGGGACGAATTCCCAACACACGGGTGCCTCGGCGATCCCTGTGAGGTAGAGTCATTCACATTTCATTCTGGGGAACACGTGACTGACACTGTTCCAGCCCCGCCGCCTCTCAGGGGAACCTCTGTGTTTGGACATACCTATTTTCCCCGATGGGCAGTGCGCCCTAGGTGGTAAGCAGTGAGTATTAACGGGTTCTGTCTCTGTGACAGACATACCCCATAAGTTAGGGTTCGTTTTACCTGATGCCCTGCCACCAGCTCAGCAATATGCTGAGGCCCGGGATTTTGCTTGGACAGTGTGCGTGTTTGTGTGTGTGGGTGTGTGCGTGTGTGCGTGTGGGTGTGTGGATGGGTGTCTGTGTGTGTGTGGATGGGTGGGAGTGTGTGTATATGTGTGGGCGTGTGTGTGTGTGTCTGTGTATATGTGTGTGTGGGGCGTGGGTGTGGGTGTGGGTGTGTGTGGGTGAATGTGTGTGTTTACGTGGGTGTGTGTGTGTATGTGTGTGTCTGTGTGTATGTGCGGGTGTGTGTGGTGTGTGGGGGTGTGTGTTTGTGTGTGTGTGTGTGTGCGTGTGTGCGTGTGGGTGTGTGGATGGGTGTCTGTGCGTGTGTGGATGGGTGGGAGTGTGTGTACATGTGTGGGCGTGTGTGTGTGTGTGTCTGTGTATATGTGTGTGTGGGGCGTGGGTGTGGGTGTGGGTGTGTGTGGGTGAATGTGTGTGTTTACGTGGGTGTGTGTGTGTATGTGTGTGTCTGTGTGTATGTGCGGGTGTGTGTGGTGTGTGGGGGTGTGTGTTTGTGTGTGTGTGTGTGTGTGCGTGTGTGCGTGTGGGTGTGTGGATGGGTGTCTGTGCGTGTGTGGATGGGTGGGAGTGTGTGTACATGTGTGGGCGTGTGTGTGTGTGTGTCTGTGTATATGTGTGTGTGGGGCGTGGGTGTGGGTGTGGGTGTGTGTGGGTGAATGTGTGTGTTTACGTGGGTGTGTGTGTGTGTATGTGTGTGTCTGTGTGTATGTGCGGGTGTGTGTGGTGTGTGTGGGTGTGTGCGTATGAGTGTGTGCGTGTGGGTGTGTGGATGGGTGTCTGTGTGGATGGGTGGGAGTGTGTGTATATGTGTGGGCGTGTGTGTCTGTGTATATGTGTGTGTGGGGAGTGGGTGTGGGTGTGTGTGAGTGTGGGGGTGTGAGTGTGTGAGTGTGGGTGTGTGGATGGGTGTCTGTGTGTGTGTGGATGGGTGGGAGTGTGTGTATATGTGTGGGCGTGTGTGTGTGTGTCTGTGTATATGTGTGTGTGGGGCGTGGGTGTGGGTGTATGTGTGTGTTTACGTGGGTGTGTGTGTATGTGTGTGTCTGTGTGTATGTGCGGGTGTGTGTGGTGTGTGGGGGTGTGTGTTTGTGTGTGCGTCTAAGCCTCTGGAGGAGGAGCTTATATGGAGAGCTCAACGTAAAAACATGTTCTTTCTACATGGAATCGTCCATGAAACTTTGACATATTTAGCACGAATTTTCGAATGTGCAAATATGAGCCACTTAGCAACAGAAGTACGTTATTTTAGTGTCAGCACAACAACTATTTGTTCTCGTAATTACTTTTGTTAAATACACGTAGGAAGGTCCATTGGGTGCTCGGGGAGAAAACAACGCCTGGTACTGGGTTGGCATTAATGAATTCAAAAAAGTCATTCCAAGGCAATCTTCAATTGATCACATCAGCTACTTGGCACATTTGATGAGTTTATATGGACAACATCATATATAAACTCAATAAACATACACATCAAAGGTGGCAGGGGAACATGTTTTCTTGTTTTCCTATTTGGGATCATGTTGCCCTACAGAGTGTTGCTTCATCCGCACTATAATATGGAATGTATGATATGTGCTTATATGACACTTGTGAAATATGTATTATCGTATTTGCCAACATGATCCATTTCAGTCTGTAGGTGTTTCCAGTATGCGGGTTTTCTTTGCATTCTGGGACTTGTCGTTTTGCTTTACCCATTATAAAACTCAGACTACAAGTCCCAGAATTCAAAGAAAAAACCCACACTCATTAAGCACCTACAGATTGGAATGGATCATGTTGTTGGCAACTATGTATTATTTGTAGTTTGTATTTTATTTTATATAGTGCCATACACCAAAGCGCTTTACAGAGCATTAAAGCAGTACGGACAGTAGGATCAATATTTATTATATATTTATATATTTTCCATGTATGTTATATGTTATATGCATGTAAAATATGTAACAATTTCACCCCATGAATACATATGTATATAATATATACCCTTTCAAAAAGCAGCATATGCCAGCATTTTCCAATGGCATGCTATAAAACAAAAATAGTGTGTTGTGCCTCAAAGTAGGCACAGCTTACTCTGGATTCCAATGTCACTTTCGTATTATAGAAGCATGCCAATCTGCCATTACATAATCCAGACCTTAGAGGGAGCTCACCCTCAGCCCCTTTCTTCAAGCACACAGCATTCAACAACATCAGAGTTGGTCATTTCTATGGTCAGAAAATGTCACTCGGCACAAACAAGGAAGGGGAGCTGAAGAGGCAGCCAATAAATCATCCTGCTGGCTGCTTGTCAGTGGCAGAGCCATGGCAAGGAAGGGTGGCCAGTCAACCTCTTGAAGCCCCCCTCCATGCCATGGAGAACCTCTCATGGCCCCTGCTGGGTAGTCATAAGAGATCTTTCATGTAAAAGAAATTGCATGCAGAAGGACTGCTGAGAGAAACCGTGGCATACTGGCACCGCTCGCTGCACCCTGTGGTTTGCTGTTGCTGAGAAACCAAACTTCGATTCCACGCCTGTGCTGCCATGTTTCTAGTCTCATGTGTTGCTCCACCCTCCTCCTCTGACCTGTCCATTTTATTTATTTATTTATTTTTACGTTTGTATTGCGCACGAAACCCAAGGGTATCAAGGAACGGATTGCATTAGCTGTTACATGGGAGTGGCCGGATAGTCATTTTGGCTATTGCCTGTATGCTCCTCTCGACTGGAGGGAAGGTATGTTTAAAAGTGTGTATAGGTTTACACGCGTGCGTGTTTCTAATTATGCAATGTGTGTGTGTTCACATCTGTGTCCAAGGGTTAGAATGAATGTCTGCACATGTCCGTATGAGGATGTGTGTGATGTGCACGTTTCTGGAAGTCTGTGTGTTTGAGTGACTGAGTGAATGTGTGCTGCGCTGTGCAAGTGTGATGGGTACATGTGCTGTTGTTTGGAGGTAAGTGGAGCCGCAATAGCATCTTAAAAGTGACATACGCCATGGGCCAAATGTCATCAAACGGATTTGTAGTATGTTTTCTGCCATATGTTGTGGGCACAGCATTATGAAAGTGATTTCCCCTGGCAATGCTGGCAAATACTCTGGGAAAAACACCATGAAAGTGCTTTACTGGGGCAATATTGGCATACGGTATGGGTGCAGCTTCATGAAAGTCATTTACAGTGTTAATGTCCGCACTTATGTTAGCCACAGCTTCATAAGCATTACTTAAAGTGGCAATGCTGAAAATTTAGAAAAATGCTCCTGCGTAATGTTGGTGACTTGGGACCGATTGGATATTTTTGTCTATTTAAAACTGAATGGCTTTTAACCCATTTTCCCCTAAATTGCGCTGCAAAATGACCCCATCTAAATACATTCTTTAAAACATATTCTCAGGGACTACCATCCCCAAAATCCTCTCCTTCACTTTGGGCTGCCGCTCTATGCTCAGTGCGTCTCGCTAATTTGAAACATTATTATATATTTTCGATAACACAAAGAGTTGTGCATTCTCTGTTGGCATTACCAGGTAAACGATCGCAGCGCTGGTACGGTGTGTTCTTTCCCCAACCGTGCTGCAGCATTCTGGAGACGCTGCCGGCACTGTATCAAATAGCCAGATAGACCCAGCCAAGCCCAGCTGGGATTAAAACTAGTGACTGCAGATTGAGAACACTTCTTAACTGTAGGATAATCATTTTACCTTGTGTACTATTGCACAGGGACTTCCATGGCCGCCAATGCGTGCTTATCTGCAGGGGTGTTGCGATGTCTGGAAAAGATCTGGGGCTAGGTTAATGTCGGGACTCAGGGCTAGCTAGCCTTTCGATTGTAGCCCCTGAGCTTCTATCTGTGGCTACAACCAAAGGTCCGGGGCTATAGCCCCCTCAGCCCACCCTTAGCAGCACATCTGATGGCCGCCAATGCTTGCTCACCTGCAGGGGTGTTGCTAGGTCTGGAAAAGATCCGGGGCTGCGCTAATGTCGGGACTCAGTGCTAGCTAGCCTTTCGATTGTAGCCCCTGAGCTTCTATCTGTGGTTACAACCAGAGGTCCCGGGGCTATTGCCCCCTCAGACCACCCTTAGCAACACATCTGATGGCCGCCAATGGTTGCTTACCTGCAGGAGTGTAGCTATGTCTGGAAAAGATCCGGGGCTAGGCTAATGTCGGGACACAGGGCTAGCTAGCCTTTCGATTTTAGCCCCTGAGCTTCTATCTGTGGCTACAACCAAAGGTCCCGGGGCTATAGCCCCTTCAGCCCACCCTTAGCAACACATCTGATGGCCGCCAGGGGTGTTGCTAGGTCTGGAAAAGATCTGGGGCTAGGTTAATGTCGGGACTCAGGGCTAGCTAGCCTTTCGATTGTAGCCCCTGAGCTTCTATCTGTGGCTACAACCAAAGGTCCCGGGGCTATAGCCCCCTCAGCCCACCCTTAGCAACACATCTGATGGCCGCCAATGCTTGCTTACCTGCAGGGGTGTTGCTAGGTCTGGAAAAGATCCGGGGCTACGCTAATGTGGGGACTGTCGGGACTCGGGGCTAGCTAGCCTTTTGGTTGTAGCCCCTGAGCTTCTTTCCGGGTTACAACCAAAAGACCCAGGACTATTATGGCACCTTTAGCAATGCCTCTGCTTATCTGCAGTCCTCTCTGTGCCATTTTGATTGTTTTGTATAATGGATGTTAAAAAGGCACAGGGATCCCGGGGTCGCCTTTCACACCTATTGCACAAAGCACTTTGGTAATGCCGGGTGCCATGTCGTTGCATGCCAGCCTGCTTTACAATGGATCCCTATGGAGTCTGCCTCGTTTTCAAAGGAATAATGAAAACAGCTGGAATCGATCATAGGGGATGAGGCGTCTCTGCACACATGAACATTTGATGATGGCGAAGATGCAGTCATATTTTTTGCACAGAGTTTGGAGGCCGAGCAGATGTTTCTCTACACCCCGAAATGCTTTGGCCTAAATGCAATTAAAGTAGCATGGAACGCTCATTATTTACTGGTGGGGTGCATGTCTGCGCAAGTGAATTAGCTTCCAGCAGTGCTTGAAGTGAGCGGGAGCTATCGGGAGCGGGGTTGCACTACTTTGATTTTTTTACTGTTAACAGCTCCACTACTTTTTTCACCCATTTTCATCCAGAACTGTTCTTTGTGAAGTTAAAGCACACTTCTCCACCGGATATCAGTTACAGCTAAACTGAAATCTGTTTCAACTCAATTGGCTGTCAACTAGCATGGCTGCAACCCTTGAAACACGTGTTGCACGTTGCTCCCTTCCTTCCTAATCTGTCCCCCACCAGAGACACAGTTCCACTACTTTTTTTGGTACACTTCTCTCACTGCCTTGCAGCCATTTTTGCACGAAATATCCAATGAGCAGGGGTGGACTGGGAACTAAAAAAGGCCCTGGAAATAAGTACTGGGGACCAAAAGAGGCCCAGGAAATAAAGTTCAAAGTGGCCCCATATGACACATTTTCAGCAAGCCCAATGCTTTTCCTATGAGAAAATTTGAAAATACCACAGAAATTAGGCCCAGGGTGCAGAGGCCCACCGGGAAATCTCCAGGGTTCCCTATAGGCCAGTCCACCCCTGCCAATGAGCCTGTAAGTGCTAAACTTGCTGAGCTATCTTGCCAGCTTGTTTTATTATAAATGTACACGGAATATAGAGTGCCAAAGACAGGCTGCCTTCGATCATACATGCATTACTCGGTTAGATTGAGAAGGCCTAGAGAGGCCAGGGAATCGCGAACTGCCCTCGCACCTGCACGCTGAGCCAATTTGGCCGAGCGATCAACACTTTCAATCGTTCCCTTAGCATCGATCACACAGCTTTCCTTTCTCCTTGTTTGTGCCCCACAGGACCTCTCTGCTTGTCTAGAGATCAATAGGAACCATTGAAAACAGGATTAGCTCTCATCAAGCCCAGCACAGGCTCAACAACAATTGACCTAGTTTCCATCCCTGAAGATAGTACATTATGTCTCAGTTGCTGAACGATCAAACGAGCATCAACCAGCCGAGGGGAACATGGCCGCTCCACCAAGCTGCACACCTCTGTGAGCACATTATGTGCAAGTCTAGTATTGCAGGTGAAATATCTCTTCCAAACCAGCAGAACACATAACACAGAGTCCATCGGGAACAATGGTTAAGGGGAATCTACGCAGTTATAGTTTTCGACCCCATTACAGGGGTTTACTTAGAGGGCTACATTAGAGTGAGGCCAGTGATCGAAGTGAGCTGGAACGGTCGGGGGGCAGTGTTCCACTACTTCTTTCTGTTTACCATTCCTCTACTTTTTACGCCCATACTCACCATTCTATACAGAGGATTTGTCCGTTCATGTCCTTGTGCAAGTGTAGAGTTGTAATAGGAGCCTTAGTTACTAGTCACTTAGACCGCAACACCTTGTCACATGTTGCACCATGCTTCCGCCCGACCTCTGTCCTGCCGAGACCACAGTTTCACTACTTTTCTTTGGTACACTTCTACCACTGGGTGAGACTGTTGTCTGGGCACATCCAATGTTCATTTATGATCAAATTATTTTAACAGATGGAACGAGCTAAGTCGCATTGTCCAGATCTTCCCACGAATCATAGCTTCTCGGTGTTGCCACATCTAAAAGAACGGTGTACGTAGGAAAGATGGATGCATCTGCAGATTGGAGACTGCACTTGGCATACAATGGCAACATCTTGATGTGTGAGGCTGTACCAAAGCATGGAATGGCAGGGAGGTCAGGCCACTCCCTGTAATCATGGAGAGTATTCACTTCCAACACATAGGGCCTCATTACACGATAGGCGGTGGACCAAGGTGCTAATAGCACCTTGGTCCATGCCGGTAAAATACCGGCACCGCCTTGGTGGAAAGGGCAATTACCGCCCTATTCCAAGGTTGGAAGGGCGGTAATTCCCCCTTCCACCATTGCCCTTCCCCATTCCCATTTTTGCCCCATAGGGCATAATGGGAATGGGGAAGGTGCTAATTACGGTAACGCAAATTTGCGGTGCCGTAATTAGCACCAAGGTCCCTTAGCGGGTTGGTTTTTATCGCCTGCTAAAAGCAGGCGTTAAAGCACCAACCCGCTAAGGGACCTCATAGTAAGGCGGTAAGGGTTAACGGTCACCGGTACCATTACCGGTGACGGTTAACCCTTACCGCCTACCGTGTAATGAGGCCCATAGTCAAAAGAGTGACACAATACACACACAAAAAGGTCCAGCATCCCACGGGAGCTCAAGAAAGGAAAACGCACTAGACAGAACAGGATGCTAAATGGTCTGGACAGACTATAATAACTGAAGCCCCCCCTGATCACTCTGAGCAAAAACATAGTGCAAACTAGAAATTAAGGCCCTCAACAGGAAGATGGACCCAACCAAGCGGGCAAGCTACAACAGTTTGGGCAAGGGAACATACCTACAACAACCTTGACACAACAGAGTGCCAACCGTAAGAGCAAAGGGAATATGGTGCGTAAAAGAGTTGTGTGACATTGTCTCCAGCCACTTCACTAGCAAAGTCACAATGGTCCACCAGATCCTAAATGAGATGTGCAGCCAATAATTAAAAACCTGCCTACACCGATGAGCTTCTGACTTATAACCAAACCACAACACCATAATGAGTGGGTAGAAATAATAGACTCTTTCACCAGCAGTTACATGCCCCCTGGACATCTTCAAGATAATCATCACTCAAGCAGCACAGGCAACGCTCTACCACGTACTTATGAATTCATTACAGTGTCACGTTGTTGTATTGGGACCCAGTTGGGGTGCGGGGAGAAACGGGAAGTGAAGTGCGATTACAAACACAAAGATTATGGACACGGATGGATTACAGCGTCTTATTCCAGTTCATTTCCTTAGTTGTGTAGGGCCTGTCATAGTTAAAGCAGTGCTGATGGTTGCTCTACAGAAAGGTCGACACGGTTTGTTTCGGCTGTCTCGTCACCAACTGTGGTGTATCAGATAAGCTGCCTTCATCAGGACGATGATAAGGTTTTCAATAACACAAACAATGTGTTAATCTTTGTGTCTAAGAAAGATGTTGTTTTATTTTCATTGTATAAATTATTATGTTGAAGGCCTTTGTCTGTCTGGCCAAATTAATGTGTATAAATGAATTGTTTAGAAATGTGTTCCCTGTAAAGAGAGATGCATACAAGGTTGGTTAGTACCGAAATAATAGAACAGATATTTTTTATGAATAATTAAAATAGACTGATTGGTACTTGTTACATATTGAAGTAAAAAAGAGGGAAGTGTGACCAAACATAGCCTTGGCTCTACTTACCCTGACATTAGAGTTGCCCCTGGGCACGCCCGTAGTAACAAATATCAACGGTATACTTCCTAGCCATGCAGGCCACCGCATACAATGGACTGCAACCAACATTGACAAAGCCATATCTGTTATAAATAATGTTCTTTAGCCTTGTATGCAAATATTTCAACTATACACAGTAGAAGAGAATTAGACCAGGCTAGGTACACTAGCAACCGACGTGGCATCTCACAGAGGCAAACAGGCGTTGCTTACCGCTAGTGGCAGTAGCAAGCCATTTGATATTGCAATTCGCAACGCAAAGAGAACGATGCGTAGAGAGGTCAGGATGCTGAGAAACGCAGAGCTCTCGGGACCTGAGAAGCAGCACGACTATAACAAAATCAAGAATCATTATAGAACTTTGCTCATAAACTGGAAATGTTCAACCAAAAATGTCCAGTGGCAGCGGATGATAGGGGCTCTCTAGGGGAAAAATACATGCACAATATGGCAATTATTATCTTTAGCCAAGGGACCCCAGGAAACCCACATTATAAATCCCATCAGCGAGCAGGTCTAGTTAAGCTTCATAGAGGAAACGATGACGAAGTCTTTTACTATCTTCCCATTACAAGAAGCAAAGGGCCCCAGGCGTTGGCCTATAGACACCTCCCGGGAGGTTATAACAGTTGCCATAAACAAACTAAAAGGCTCAAAGGCCCCAGGCCCAAACAGGCTCGCAGATGTAGTCCTTAAAAAAGATCCCTTAGGTTGGGCCTCTGCCCTGGACGTACTGTTCAACAAGGTTTGTACTGAGCCCACTATTCCGGTCTCATGGTGGCAGTCTGTACTGATTCCTGTCTTCAAAAAAGGAGACAGGAGTCTTCCATATAGCTGCTGACTGCTGTCCAGGCTGGATGTAACCGGTACGTTGTCATCAAGCCTAGTGTTGAAAGAGATTCAGGGCTGGGTAGAGTCAAATAACATCCTCCCTAGTTTCCAAACAGGTTTCACACCAGGCTCTTCAAAATCCACACAAAAAGAAGCTCCAGCTTTCTTTTTTTTAAAAAACTTTAGTTTTTATTAGCATTTTGTAATATAACAAACAAGAATCTTACATCTCCCCTTACCCCCCCTTCAACCGGTATAGATCCGTTTCCTCCGGGGGGAGACCTAGCAACATGGTCAGGGGAGTATGTGGTAGGTGATCTACCGTTACCTCCGCAATTGAGTCTCTCACTGAATTCCAATAGGTCTGGACTTTTGGACATAGCCACCACATCTGGCCTCTGGATCCTATCTGACCACATCCCCTCGGGCAACTTGGTGACACCCCCGGAAACATCTTCGACAGTTTTGCAGGATCTCTATGCCACCCCTGCAGGATTTTAAAGTTGTGTTCCATGTCCGAGGTGAATAGATTACCATGAAACGCTATCCTGAAAATTCTAGCCCAGGCGTCCTCAGAGATCTCTTCCCCTGCCAGGTCATTCCAAAACCTACGGAAGCTCTTCCTATCTTGAAGGTTATTGGTGTTTAGGATTGCATACATTCTGGATGCCGCACCCTTTCTGGAAGTTGCTGAGTCGAGGAGCTTCTCAAAGGGAGTCAGTTGTCTCCTCAGGTTTGGGCCCCACGATTGGTCACAGAGGATGCCTTTAAGGCAGAGGTATTCAAAAATGGAGATAGTTCCACCTCCCAGAGCTTCTCTGAGGTCCTCATAACTAAGGAATTCACCCTCCCTGAACAATTGGCCTGCCCATTCTAGTCCCGAGTCTGACCAGTGCTGGGAATGCCTGAACCCCCTGCTGCCCAGTTTAAGGGGGAGCCCCCACAGGGAGGTCATCGGGGACGGCCATGTGGTTAGGTGTGCTGTCCGGGGGCCCTCTCTCCAAATGCCCCAGAGAACTCCCAGGGTCCGGTGGGTCATGACATGTTTCGGGATTGACTTGCGAGGGGCCCACAGGAGGTCACGGACCTTTAAAGGATGGACGTCCATATCTTCTAGATAAGACCAGTACGTTCGCAGGCCTTCTTTCATGTGTTCCAGGAGGACACGTAATTGGGCGGCATAGTAATACAAATGGAAGTTTGGCAGCCCGAATCCCCCCTCCTCTCTCGACAATTTTAGGGTGGCCCTCCCGGTTCTTGGAGTCTTTCCCTGCCACACAAAGTCCCGGACCGCCTTTTGTAGGTCTATAAATGTCTGGACGGGGACACGGGTTGGGAGTGCTGTGAAGAGGTACAGAAGCCAAGGCAGTATATTCATCTTGACTGCCGTCATCCGACCGTACCACGAGAGAATCATCTTACCCCACCTCCTCAAATCGGATGCAATCTCGGACATTATGGGGTCATAGTTGGAGGATCCCAATTTCGATAGGTCCCTGGTGAGGGGGACGCCCAGGTATCTCATAGCGTTTTTACCCACTGCTATCCCATGAAACCTACTTAGGGGGTCTAACACCGGGTCTACTAGTCGCATTGGGAGAAGGACAGATTTAGCAGTGTTGATTTTCAGGCCCGAGAAGCGCCCGAAAGTGGTGACCAGGGTCAGGAGGGGGGGGATCGAAGAGCCAGGTTCCACCAGATATGCCAAGATGTCGTCAGCAGACAGGGAAAGCTTAAATTCCACTTCCCCCCTTCTAATACCCCTAATATCTGGGTGAGATCTAATCACAATGGCCAGTGCCTCCATCGTGAGGACATATATTAGGGGGGAAAGTGGGCAGCCCTGTCTTGTCCCTCGGGTGAGGGGAAAGGGCTCGGACAGCAATCCGTTCACCTGGACCCTTGTGGTGGGGGCTCTGTAGAGGGTGGCCACCCAACTCAGAATATGTGTCCCAAAGCCCATTCGCTGGAGAAGGAGTGTCATGTATCTCCACTCGACTCTATCGAAGGCCTTCTCCGAGTCTTGGGATAGGACACATGCGTCGAGGTTCGATCTTTGGGCAAAGTGTAACAGATCTATTGTTTTGCGGATGTTGTCCGACCCTTGTCTGCCCCTAATAAAACCCACCTGGTCCCCATGGACTAGTTTCGGCATAATCCCTTCCATCCTTCTACCCACTACCTTGGCCAAGATCTTGACGTCGATGTTAAGCAATGAAATGGGGCGGTAGGACGCACACTCCTTAGGGTCTTTCCCTTCCTTGGGTAAGACCGCTATTATAGCTCCCATCATGGATTCGGGGAGGGTACCCCCCACCAGCACGGAGTTGAAGACTCTCGCCAGGTATGGGGTCAAGGAGGAGCGAAATCTCTTGTAAAAATAAACTGAAAAGCCATCTTCCCCGGGGGAGGTCCCCAACTTCATCCCGCTAATCGCCTTGTCCACCTCTTCCTCAGTCACCGGGCCCTCCATCCTTTCTGCCATGTCCCTCGGTAGGGACGGGATCCGTATGGAGTTGAGGAAGTCCTCAATCTGGGAATCGCCCTCGTCATATTCTGACGCGTACAATGTTTTATAATACTGGCGAAAGGCCTCACCTATGTGGGGGGTGTCGCAGCCCAGGGTTCCCCTAGCGTCCCTCACGTCTTTCACCCGCCTGCTTCTCTGGACCTCCCTCAGCTTCCAAGCCAGGATCCTATCCGCTTCATCCCCTTTGTCATAATATTTTTGTTTTACCATTTGGAGGTTCCTCTCCGTTTTGTGGAGGAGCAGGTTTTTTAGTTGGAGCCTGCAATCCTCCAGTATGGAGGTCTGTACCGGGGAGCTCCCCGGTTGGAGGCGCGCTATTTTTTCTCTAAGAGTTTTTTCCTGGGCCTCCCTTTCCCTTTTCTGTCGGGCTCCTATTTTTATAAGTACTCCCCTTAGGGTCGCCTTGAAGGCATCCCAGAGGGTGTGGGTGCCCACCTCCCCTTTGTCGTTGAGCTCAAAGAACTCTGTTATGGCGTCCAGGATAGCCTGGGCATGGACTTCGTCTCTCAGTGTGGCATCATTACATCTCCATCGTCCCTTCCGTTCTCTACACTTGCTCCCCGCCAAGGAGATTCTAACCAGGTCGTGGTCCGACCAGGAAACAGGTTCTATCCTGTAGCCTGCTGCTTAGGGACGGAGGACCTCATCCATAAGAATGTAGTATATCCTAGAGAACGCGTTGTAGATGGAAGAATAATAAGAGAAGGAGGGAACTCCTGTTCGGGGGGTCGGGATCGTATCTACCAGGCCCAAGCCCTCATTTGCCCTCTGAAAGCTTCGCGCCATGGCTTCGTCTGCGGGTCTGGGGTTTAACGTGCCCACCCGCTTTCTATCTCTGGATGGATCAAGGACCATATTGAAATCCCCTCCCACCACCAAGGGGCCCTGGACAAACATTTTGAGCCTGTCCTCTACTCCTTCCCAGAATTGGGCCCGTCCCTCGTTCGGGGCATATATTACCGCCAAGGTTAGGGGAGAGCCCTGTAAGGAGCCCCGCACAAACAGCTATCGGCCCTCGGGGTCCTTCAGAACGGTATCCTTCTCGAAGCCTACCCCCCTAGCATACAGGATGGCCACCCCTCTTTTCTTTCCTTTGTGGGATGCGTGAAAAACTTCCTCGATTCCTCCTTCCCGTATTCTGGGCTCTTTCCCCCGCGCCCAGTGCGTTTCCTGCACGAAGAGCAGGTCCAGTTTCGCCCTCCTAAACTCCCTACAGATCAGGGAACTTTTCGTAGGGGTGTTCAAACCCCACACATTCAGGGTACCCACTCCCAGGGCCGGTAGGACGTCAGCCATAATCTCTATCACTTTCTCCTTTGGTCAGCATCGTCGCATCATTGCTCTCACCCTGTCTCCCTTGTTTGCCCCCAACTTCTTCCCAAACAAAAAACCCCCAACTGGTTCTCGAACCCCCACCCCCCTCCCCGGCGTCCAGCCATGTAGTTCCACCATTTCCGGAGTTTTGGCCGGACCACCAGCCTGTTCCCTGCTGCCAGGCATTTGGTAGCAAAGCACGCTTTCGTGAGCCCCCCCATCTTGGCCCCCTTGGACTAACCCCACTTGTTTGCTTTTCAAGGGGATCCCAGAATTGACTCGACCCCCCTTCAGGATCCGATCTTTGGGTGGACAGGACTTTTCCTGTCGCCTTTAAGGGCTTCCTCTCCCTTGGCCCCAAACTCCAATCACCCCTCCTCGACCGGAACCTCTGAATAACATTACCCTTCCCGCCCCTAGTTGTGCCCCAGTCGTTGCCCCTCTTATACTTGCTGTTCAAGGGGTGCAGTATTCAGAGCATCTTTAGAATCTTCCTTTTCCACGCCACTGCTGACCGGGAGACCCCTGTCATCAACCGTCCGAGTCGATATGCTCTTCTTCCATTGGCGTCGGCGGAGTGTTCAGTTTTTTAAACTTACTCGAGCCGGTTTTCCTCCTTCTGGAGCTTGACTGGCCGGGGGTGCCCCTGCTGAGTGCTTCAGGACCTACCGGTCCCCTCCGGGGGGCGGGCTCTCCCACATAGTCTTGGATGGCACCTTTTATATCCTCCTCCGTTACCAACATTGTGCGTTGGCCCGAGTATTCAAAAGACAGGGAGAAGGGGTACCCACATCTGTAACGCACTCCCTTCTTCTTCAGTTGTTGTGTTAGGGGGCGGCACATCCTTCGCTTGGCTAAGGTGTAGGCGGAGAGGTCTTGAAAAATGGTGATTTGGGCGTTGTTGTAGGTAATCACCCCCGCCCTCCTCGCCGCCTCCAGGATTTTAGCTTTTTCCGTATAGTAGTGGAACCGGACCAGGACCGATCTGGGGCTCCCCGCCCTTCCCCCGGCTCTGTGCACCCGATTGAACGTGAGTTCTGTTGTCGTCATTTCCTCTGCAAACAGGATGGTGATAATGTCCCTCACCACTCGGATCAAATCTCTCTCCGTCTCGCCCTCCGTTTCCGGGATCCCGAAAAATCTAAGGTTGTTCCGCCTTTCCCTGTTTTCATAGTCGTCCATTTGCCTGGCTCTTTCCTCATCCCTTTTTTCCAGGGCCGCTAGCCGCATGCCAAATTGAACCTCCTGGGATGTTAAGGACAACTGGTTAGTTTCCACTTGTAGAAGTCTGTCCTTGACTTTATCCACCCTCTGATCCATCTTCTCGAACTTCTGGGCGATGTCAGATCTCATTTCCCTAATTTCCTGAAGGATGGAGGCAAAGCCCCTCTCCATCGTCATTGTGGGTTGTCCTGAGACCTCAGGGTGGGCCATGACTTTGGTGTGATTAGGGTCACTGGTGTCGCTCTCCGTTTCTTTAAAGCGGAATGTTTGCAGGGTCTCCTGCCAGCTCATGGGGTCTTACGGTGCCCCCTCCGTGGAGATCACTGCGGGTCGGGGGTCCCGTGAGGGGGCCCTCGCCGCCCTGTGGCCACCCAGTTGGAAGTGTCTCGGGTGGAGCTTGTGGGTGATGGTTGCTCCTCTAAGGGGGAAGGGATCTCCAGGTGGGCACTCGCCCCGCTGACTCGGGATGGGGGCCTCTCACCTGGGTCGCAAGTCGATGCCGGCGGTGCTCTTCAGGGCGGAGGAGCCGCCATTGCCAGTCTGCTGCCTCCTCCAAATGCCCTCCGCTGTCAGGCGGGCACACGCCCTGGGATATGGCCCAGGGGCCTCCACCTGCTGTGCCTTGAACCGGGTGGGTGCTGTCCCCTCACTTGCCCTCAGGATGGGAACTGCTGCTGCCTCTCTGGGGGCCTCCCAGGCCGGGGGGGGGTCTGCTCCGCTCCCCTCTGCAGGGCGTCCGTGGCCCTTTCAAGCCGTGGGGGTTCTCCGCGGTGTGTTTGTGGGGGTCACCGCCTCGGGATTGCCCAATCCGCTGCCTCCTCCTAATGCCCTCCGCTGCCAGGCGGGCACACGCCCTGGGATTTGGCCCAGGGGCCTCCACCTGCTGTGCCTTGAAGCGAGCAGGTGCTGTCCCCTCACCTACCCTCTGGATGGGCGCTGCTGCTGTGTCTCTAGGGGCCTGGCAGGCGGGGGGGACTGCTCCGCTCCCCTCTGCTGGACGTCTGTGGCCCGTTCGAACCGTGGGGGCTCTCTGTGGTGTGCTTGTGGGGGTCACTGCCTCAGGAGAGCGAGGGGGCTGATCCGCATCGTCCGAGGTGCAGCGCGTTGCAGGGGGCCTTAGCTCCTGGGCTCTCCCTGATGTTGGCCGTCCTCCAACGCTGTCTCCGGAAGGTGCAGAAACCCGGCGCCGCCACCACCCGGGGCCCCGCGCCGGATCCGGGATCACACGCACCCTCCAACCGAGGGCAGGGGGGGGCGCGGGCTCAAGCCTGTCCTTGGGGGTGTCTCCCTGAGGATGCGAGCTCTCCACACAGGCGCGTCGGGAAGGGCCAGGATCCCCGCCTCGATTTCCTCGTTACGGAGGTACTCCTCTCCTCCACCGCTGCCGGGGCCGACACTCGCCCTGCCGCACTTCCGTCACCACCAGAGCTCCGGTTTCCCGTGGACCTGGAACTTCGTTCTTGCGAGCGGGTGCGTCGCAGGGGGGTCACCAGCTCGAATCTGCCGGAGGGGTCTGCCTGGAGTGTCTGGGGGGGGCTCACCCCCCTGGAAAGGCCCGGGCCTTGGCGGGAACTCCGCAATCAGGCAGCCATTACCTGTGCGCCCCCTGGTGGCCTCCAAGCTCCAGCTTTTTATGTGATGTTTGTTGATTTTAGGTCAGCATCTGACCTAGTGAATAGGGCAAAGCTGTGGGATAAGAAGAAGATTTTACGCCGCCCGGGGTTGGTTTTTAATCATAATCCAAATGCTCCACAGAGAAACCGGTGCTAGAGTGCGTCGGGATAATGAGGGTACCATAGCTCTCAACCATTTGTGTTGCAAAGGCGGGTGAAACCACCCGATTTTGTTTTTGGCGGGTGAGACGCCCATTGGAATGCACGGGCGTGCAGGAGGTTTGGCGGGTGAGTCAGCCCTTTAAAAGGCGGGTGACACCCGCCAAAAGCGTGTGAGTTGAGAGCTATGGGGTACTGTAACTTCAGCAATTTGGATTAACAGGGGAGTCAAGCAAGGTTGTGTGCTGGCTCCCCTGTTATTTAACCTCTACCTCATAGATCTATCTGAGCGAATGTTGTCCAGTTCAAACTGTCCCCCAAACATCGGGAAGATGAGGGTCACCAGCATGTTGTATGCTGACGACCTCGTAATTTTTGACCGCACTCTCTCTGGGTGTAAATCCATGGCGGAGGAACTGGTTAACTATGCCAAGGCGAATGACCGTGCAATTAACATGGCAAAGACTAATACCTTGCTGATCTCTCCTAAGAAAGTCATTAGAGTTGCCCTTACATTTACGGTGGGAACCTTTGATTTCGTTGATTACTGTCCGTATTTAGGCTCAGAGATGAGCGCAGGGATCGATAACACATACATCACTGGGAAAAAGAAAACAAAAGCTAGCCTGTTAACCCACCTGTTCTGTAAGTTTGCATTCCAGACAGCAGGCTACTCAATCGAGGGAATACTTACCCTATACAAACAATGTTTTTGCCCTGCCATTCTATACGGCCTTGAGGCATTTAGAAGGAGAGACCTTAGTTGGCTCAACCGAGTGAAGGGAGTGTTTTGGAGGAAGGCCTTGAAACGTAGGCCCTCTGTTGCAACAGAATTGTTTGCACCTGGAACTAGGGCTGATTTCATTGGGCAGACATGTACAGTGGAAGAGGGGGTAACTAAATCTAAAATGTAAGGCAGCTTCAACATGCCACATTCTTAAAGTTCTGGGTTCCAATTGTGGGAGGGACCGTCTAAACAGAGGTGATAGCTTTGACAATATGATATAATATGATATGATGTAACATGTATAATGCGCCTGTACACAAGTGTTTCTAGGCATGACAAGACACGGAGGGGGAAACAAGGGGAGGACAAAATAACGATCTTGCTAGGTCTTGTGTCATTCAGACTGTGCACGTTGGGGAACAGGGAAGGGGAGAAGTGCCAGGGGTTAGGGGAAGGGGGAAGTGCAGTTAACTCACAAGTGCAGCCAGCGGTGGATCATACATGCTGATAGAAGGGACTGGAGGGTTGCAGATACAGACCCTTACGTGCTGGGGAGCCTAGAGGCAGTGCAAGGGCACCTGGACATGCAGGAGCCTGGGCCTGAGCTCAGAGGGTGATCAGTGTGCAGAGCAGTCAGGTGCATCAGCAGGGGAGAGGAAGAGAGAAAGCGGAAGCGAAAAGGAAGGTCTTGTGTTGCTTCAGGAACCAGAGGTGGTTCTGCTCAAGCTTGAGAGAGGCATGGAGGCTGTTCCAGAGGGCGGCCCCAGCCGAGAAGATAGATCTGCCCACAACTCTCTGCTTGGAGAAGTGTATGTCCCTCTGAGAGTTGGAGGTTGATGAGCGGAGAGTTTGAGAAAGATGATGTTTTGGAAGAGAAAGTTGGAAGTAGAGTGGTCCCATGCCCCAGAAAGCCTTTTGGACGATGCAGAGGGTCTTGAACTTGATCCTTGCAACTGCAGGAACCAGTGAAGAGATTTCAGAGCTGGAGAGATATGATCCCTGGGCTTGAGGCCAAGGACAAGTCTCGCAGTCCTGTTCTGGATAAGTCATCATGGTCAAAGAGTAGAGGCAGGAAGATTTAGAAAGAGGCTGTTGCAATAGTCCAGCTTAGAGAGGACCAGCGCTCTGGAGACAGTGAGCTTCTGGGGGAAAGTGAGAGAAGGAAGAATACCTCTGAAGAGGTGCAGCTGATAGTTTGTTTTCTTAGAGATGTCAGAGATGTGATATGTGAAGAAGAGGGTGGCGTTGAAGACACCAAGGTTCCTAGCGTCACAGGAAGGAGCAGGAAGATGGCCCAGAGTGGGTGGCCAGAGAGAGAGGAAAGGAGGGAGTGAGTGTCCCAATGAGGAGGATCTCAGTTTTACTGGCATTAAGGCAGAGAGCATTGGCAGCACACAATTCCTGAATTGCAGCCAGACAGTCTGGTATTAGAGAAGCAGCAGAGGTGGCTGAGGGGAACCTGAAAGAGAGCTGAGTGTCATCTGCATCACATCGAAAATTGGAGCAGAAAGTAGTGATGGGGTGGGTAAGAGGTGACAGGTAGTGGTTGAAGATCCAGGGAGGGAGGTTATACCCCTGGGGAACATTACAAGTAGAGTGCGAGATAGAAGAGAGGAAAGACCCAGTTGGACCTGAGAGGGTTGGTCAATGAGAAAGGAGGTCAACCAGCCCAGGGCCTGATCAGTAATACCAAGGTTGTCATGGAGGTGATTGTGCGGGATGGCATGGTTGACCATGTTGAAAGCAGAAGATAGATCAAGGAGAATGATGACAGAAGGGAGATTAGAGTCAAGATTGGAGAGCAAGTCTTCACAGGTGTTCAGGAGAGCAGTTTCTGTGCTTCTGGCAGCTCTGAAGTCAGACTGGTGGTCATGGAGGCATCTGTGGGGTGCATTTAAAGGCCCTAAACAGAAATCACTTTCACCTGAAAAGCTGCATTAAAGATTGCCACCAAAAAAGGCCGTGCTTTGCACTCCCAGTCACATAAGTGGTAAGCATTTGAACATTGCACCAAAAACGTCCCTGCTTTGTTTTTATTCCATCTGAATGACAAGAAGTTAAACATTGCACCAAAAACGGCCTTGCTTTACTTTAATTCATATGAGGGGCAAGAATTTCAATATTACAACTAGAAACAGATTTTGCTTTCAATTTCAATTGAACAGCAGCCCTTTAAACACTGCAAATGAAAAACGTCTTGGTTTTTTCTTCTGTTCAGGTGAAATCAAAGAACCAAATTGAAGGGTATCAGGTAATAAAATTGCAGCAAAAATGCTGTGGTTTGACACAGTAAAGATGTACCCCATTTTACCATTTAAGGGGAGCGGGGTTGCAGGGGTGTCCCCTCTCTCCTTAAATGGTATAATGGGTCCAGGGTTTGCGGGGGTGTCCCCTGCAACCTTTACATGATTGTGGCACAAAAAAACACTGCATTTTTGCAGCGATATTTTGTAGTCACAGCCATTTTTGCAGCGATTTTAAGAAATGGAACCTTGTCGAAGGGGGCCTACCCTTCACTGTCAGTGGACAAACAGCAAATGTAAACTCACTCAAAAAGGAGAAATTAAATAATCCCGTGACTAAAAGACAGCATTTCAAATATTAGACACAAAAAAATGGCTTGCACATGTGTGGAAAAGAAAAATTACTTTTAAAAGCCAATGTGAAGAGATAGCGCTGCTCGCACAGAACATGTCAGAGAAATATGTTGGGGTGGGCGGTTGTCTAAAGCAATGTCCATTATGTTTACACTCACAAGACTTCAATCACCTTTGAAGAAGCCCACAACACCGGAAAAACCAGTTTGGGCTAAAGCAGGAAACGTCACAATTAAAAGCCCCGCTTCTCATTGGAAGTCGCACCTACCAGTGAACCATTCTGCAGAAACATGTGAAGTTACTGAGAGCACACATTTTAGAGGGAAACCCATCTATACCACCAAAGGTGGCAGCTCTATCTTATAATGGGTGATAGAATATATTTAAACAAAAGATAGAAAGCTTGAATCAACAGTTACAAACATTAAACTACAACTGTTAATGTTGACATATAAAAATAATACTTTATTTAAACACAATTAATAAAAATACTGTATATAAAATTACAATTAAAAAAAACTGTGACAAGCAATGCCTTCAGAGATAGGCAAGGATCTGAATCAACCTTTATGATTTTATCTATAGAGAATCTAAACTATGGGCCTCATTACGACCCAGGCGGAGGACCATGGTGCTATTAGCACCATGGTCCATGCCGGTGTCCGCCATGGCGGAATGGGGAATTACCACCCCATTCCGAGGTTGGCGGGGTGGTAATTCCCCATGCCGCCATGGCCCTTCCCCATTCCCATTTTTGCCCCATAGGGCTCAATGGGAATGGGGAAGGCGCTAACTACGGTGCCGCAAATTACGGCACCGTAATTAGCACCGAGGTCCCTTTGCGGCACCCTACTTTAATGGCTGGTCTACACCAGCCGTTAAGGTCGGGTCCCGCAAAGGGACCTCGTAATTAGGCGCTAATAGGTTAACGGCACCGCAGCCTTTTATGGTGCCGTTAACCCATTAGCACCTGGGTCGTAATGAGGCCCAATATCTCTAAGTCGAAATTGTCATTTTCTTGATCACTCTGGAATTTCAATGGATCAACCATATACCATTGTCATACACTCGACATGTTTCAGTTCTCTTAACTTGATCTAGGAACTTTCTTCAGAAGTAATTGTCACATGCTATTCATAAAAACATAGAACATCTGCTCTTATTGCACAGTGCTGGAGTTGTTTTTCCTCCAGCGTCTTTTGAACAGTGTAAACGATGTTTCCTTTTTATTATGAAACGTGTTGCAACTGTTGATAAAAACGATGCAGGAGAAAGGGTTAGCTTAAAATGCTAAATGTCATCTCCATGTTTTAATATAAAACTAGAAAAGACCTTGAGGTAACTTTACTTGGTCTAGTGCGTTGAGTTAGTTGAGATGAAAATCTTGAATAAAGCAAGAGATGTCCTCAAGAGTGGTGTAAAGCACTTTTCATTATAGGGGTAGTCCACCTGTGAATAGATTTACATAATCTAATTTAGAAGAATTTCTGAGAAGTGATGGGGCGGGGGATTTTTTGGGTGTACTTCTTGTCATTTGTTGGATATATTAAGGTAACAACAATGAAAACATGTTTTTATACCTTATTCAGGGTCTTGTGTTCCACCAGCTCTAGTAAGGGATTGCTCTGTTTCCAGACTGGAGTTGGGCTCTTAAATTGGCAGTAGATGCTAACCTCTATGTGGCTTTTAGACACTTCTGTTGTATAAAGAGTGTTGTAGAGCTATACGGTCATCAGTACTTAGTTTTAACAATTCCAAGCTTAGCGGCCAGGGTTTACCAAATGTGTCTTGAACAATGGGGGACTATATCTGTCTGCTGAAAATTGTCATTCGGGGTGTTGAGGAACCTTATATTCCATGTAGTGAGATTTATATCTACAAAAACCAAAATTAGAGGTGTTTAAATGTGTAGCTCGTTAAATGCAATCCCTTGTATCAATTCACCTAACACACGTTTATAGTAGCTGTAGTATATTGCACCTATCGCGTATCACGTCTCTTACCTTTTGTCTGAAGTGAGTATCACTTACTCTGCTTCCGCGTTCAGTCTGGAGCTGCAACTGACTCCTAACTCGTAACGCTGGTTTCTCGCGTTGTTTAAAAACAACGTCCGCCATATTGGGTGTAGGTTGCTCTAATACAGTCCTTCCTTTGTTACTATTTCCCCTAGATTACGGGAACTTCGCACGAACGGGATGTTAAACCTATTTATATTAGTATTGTTTACCCAGGTAGTTCTCTCTGGTCCTAGTTCCTCGGACCACTCAAAAAGGTTGACAAACAGCCTCCAATGTACTCCTGACCAACGTGTAAAATTAGTAATTCGATCTCATGGCCGTCTCGCCATATTGAGTGAGTGAATACCATCCGGAGGTGGTCCTTTTTCTATTATTGTGGTTCTTAATTTGACCTCTCTAGGTCCTTACCTTGTATTTCCTTTATTCCAACTCCTGTGATTATAACAATTATAAAGTCACGGCAGAAAGAAAAAAGTAAAAGAGTGAGGGGAGAGTGTAGCCAGGTTCTAAATCCAGTAATGCCTGATCTACTCCTAATATGGGAGTATCAGATTCTGAGATCAAACACCCTTAACCATGTCGCAGGGATAGTCCTACATGTTGATTTCAAAGTAAAAGATACTGCGGCTGCACTTTAGGTGATCCAATAGGAAGACTATATATGGCCCGATTGGGGAAGAAGAAAAGGGCCTGAGTGGTCTAATGTAAGGAGTTTCTTTTATATGAAAAAAGTTGGAACAGTCTCCATTACCGGCCCTTAATTCATTCTATCCTCTAATGCTCCTAGGTGCTCCTTCAAACTAAGGAGTCTGATGGAGGTGCTCAGGACTAATGGGACTGTCTATGGAACTACAAAATATCGTGGGATTTTTCATAATCCATGAAGTTGATCTGTGGTTTAGATTTTACACCATTTGATCACTTCATTAAGCCCTACCTTATCGCTTTTTGTTAGAAAGATCAGTCTTTGTTCTTTTTTGATAAGGGCTTTTTTCTTTTTATTAACATCTGTTCCCATCATTGTAAACAATACAGTCCATTTCAAGTCTTCACTGGTGTGGTTATAATCTATAAAGTGTTCAACCGTTGATGCTGTTAATACCTTTTTGTTGACACAGCTCTGGTGTTCTATAATCCGGGTTTTTATCTTCCATTTGGTTTTGCCTATATATCTTTTGCCACATGGGCACATGATCATATAGATAACAAATTCAGTATTGCAGTTGGAAAATCTAGTTTGCCACCATTTTTTATCCAGGCCAATATCGATTTCTTTAGATGTATAAGTGTATTTACATACACTACAATTACCACAAGGATGTTGTCCACAAAGGGGACTGAGCCCCCAACTTTGAGTGAGGGTTACACGTGGTTTCACGTTTGTTTTTAATTTACTACTGCTGATCTGGTTTCCTATAGTGGTGGATTTCCTATGGGCAAACAGTGGGCAGGGTAATTTGACTGTGGCTTTTTCAGAGATTTTCCATTGCTTGCGAACTATGTTAGTAATAGTGAGGCTTAAGTTGGTAAAGGTGTTCACACTCACTATCCGATCGTCCATGTTTTTTTTTAATGTTGTCTTCGAGGAGTGCTTGTCGATTATTGTTGTAAGCTCTTTTGGCTGCTCTTCGTATTAGTTTCTTGGGATACTCTCTTTCTTTAAGTTTATCTGATAATGTACTTGCTTCCATCTCGTATGCCTCATTCTGGCTACTGTTTCTTTTTAACCGCAGAAACTGGCCAAATGGTAAGTTGTCTTTTAAGTGCTTTACATGATGACTTTTGTAGTGTAACAGCGAGTTTCTATCGGTACTTTTGTGATAGGGTTTGACCAGCAGGATTCCTTCGTGGTGGAAAATGCTAACCTCCAAAAATTTGATGTACTCTTGATTCAGAGTCATCGTGAATTGCAGGTGACGATTGCAATGGTTGAGCCAAATTAGAAACTGGATGTGGAGTGTAGATAAATTGTTTCTCAAAACACTCAACATACAGGTTAGCCACGCTGGGAGCCATAGTGGCTCCCATCACGGTTCCTTCGATTTGCTGGTAAAACACACCTTGAAATTCAAAAAAGTTTTGTGTAAGAGCCATTTCCAGGCACCAAAGTATGAAAGAAGTCGGTACAGGGTTGTTATCTGTGCGGGTAAGGAGGATTTCCTCTATTGCTTCAAGGGCTGCCCTTTGTGGTATGTTTGTATATAGTGAAACTATATCAAACGTAATCAAAAACTGCGTGGTGTTATCATAGGGTTGGTGTTCAAATCGTTTGATTACTTCTTTAGTATCCTTAAGGTACGATTTCATTTGGGAGACATACGTTTTCTAATAGTGATCAGCGTATTTAGACAGAGGTTCTAAAACGGAGTTTATCCTGGCTACTATCGGTCGTCCTGGGGGGTTTTGCAACATTTTATTAACTTTCGGGAGGCCATAGAAAGTAGGTATAGTGGCCTCTTTGTTCACGAGAAATTCACTTTCTTGTCTTCTAATCCAGTTCCTCTCTTTCGCCTTTGTCACTTTAGATTCGATTACGCCGAGTATTTTATGACAAGGGTTTTCTGCCAGTTTCTTATAATAATTAGTATTGTTCAATTGAGTTAGGCATTCATTAACATGGTCTCTTTTGTCTTGCATTACTATGGTGCCACCCTTATCTGCTCTTTTTATTATGATCTGTTCATTTTTTGCCAGTGTCATAAGGGCTTGTGTTTCATTCCGACTCATATTATGAAAAAACTGAGAATTCTTTTTTTCAAATTTTTCAATTTCAGCCAAAACTCTTTTTTCAAAGATTTTAGATTCTGGTGAAAAGGTGGAACTCGGAGGACAGAACTGTGAAGGATTTCTTAGGCCTGTATGATTTGTTATTACTGTTAGATCATTTTCATTGGTCGAATCTGTAAAATATTCTTTCAAATGAATCTTACGCATTCATTTCTGGAAATCTGAATGGAACAGAAAAGGGTTGTGTTTATTCGATATGACATATCCTAGACCTTTGTTCAACACTTGTCAATGTCTGTAGGTTGGTATTGAGATATGTTCACTAGGAGCGATTCCCGCTCCTTAGTTGCCGCTGATCATTGTTCTATTGGCCCCTTGTGGGGCCTTGGTGTAAAAAATTCTTTGACCTGTTGCCTTGGTTATTAGGTCCTCTTTTAGTGTTGACTCGACCTCGTTTAGATGTACAGGGTAATTCATAGAAATTCGCACAAAAGTGACGCACGCGACTGGCGCACAGCGTGCCCGTGCGAATGTCTGCGCCAGCTGCATGCGCTAAAATCGATTTCTGCGCACAGCGTATTCATGGATTTTCGCATCCAAAACCAGCCGTGGCACAGCGTGGCGCAGCGACCCTGCAGCAGCGCCAGTTACGCCCCCAAGAACGCCCTCGCGCAAGGAAAAGCCTTCAAAATCCCCAAATAATCGCAAAGGGCTGCGCTAACCCTGGACCAGTTCACATGGCTGGCAAACAGCAAACGCCAAGCGGGGAACGTGTATTTCAGTGGTTCGCGGGAAGTTCCACACGCGAATGTCCTGTGTACGTGTGCATCAGGGGTGCGCGGGAAGTATCACACGCAAAATCAGCAGGGTATGTGTATTTCAGGGGTGCGCGGGAAGTATCACACGCAATTCCAGCAGGGTACGTGTATTACAGGGGTGCGCGGGAAGTCCCACATGCGATTTCAGCAGGGTACGTGTATTTCAGGGGTGCGCAGGAAGTTCCACACGCGATTGGCGCCGTGCGAGCAGGGTACGTGTATTTCAGGGGTGCGCGGGAAGTTCCACACGCGATTGGCCACGTGCGAGCAGGGTACGTGTATTCCAGGGGTGCGCGGGAAGTTCCACCCGCGATTTCAGCAGGTTACGTGTATTTCAGGGGTGCGCGGGAAGTTCCACACGCGATTGGCCCCATGCGAGCAGGGTACGTGTATTTCAGGGGTGCGCGGGAAGTTCCACATGCGATTTCAGCAGGGTACGTGTATTTCAGGGGTGCGCGGGAAGTTCCACACGCGATTTCAGCAGGGTACGTGTATTTCAGGGGTGCGCGGGAAGTTCCACACGCGATTCCATCAGGGTACGTGTATTTCAGGGGGGCGCGGGAAGTTCCACACGCGATTGGCCCCGTACGAGCAGGGTACGTGTATTTCAGGGGTGCGTGGGAATTTCCACACGCGATTGGCCCTGTGCGAGCAGGGTACGTGTATTCCAGGGGTGCGCGGGAAGTTCCACACGCGATTTCAGCAGGGTACGTGTATTATTTCAGGGGTGCGCGGGAAGTTCCACACGTGATTGGCCCCGTGCGAGCAGGGTACGTGTATTTCAGGGGTGTGCGGGAAGTTCCACAGGTGATTTCAGCAGGGTACGTGTATTTCAGGGGTGCGCGGGAAGTTCCACACGCAATTTCAGCAGGGTATGTGTATTTCAGGGGTGCGCGGGAAGTTCCACACGCGATTCCATCAGGGTACATGTATTTCAGGGGTGCGCGGGAAGTTCCACACGCGATTGGCCCCGTGCGAGCATGGTACGTGTATTTCAGGGGTGCGCGGGAAGTTCCACACGCGATTGGCCCCGTGCGAGTAGGGTACGTGTATTCCAGGGGTGCGCGGGAAGTTCCACACGCGATTTCAGCAGGGTACGTGTATTTCAGGGGTGCGCAGGAAGTTCCACACACGATTTCAGCAGGGTATGTGTATTTCAGGGGTGCGCGGGAAGTTCCACACGCGATTTCAGCAGGGTACGTGTATTTCAGGGGTTCTGGGGAGTACTACACCTGAATTGGCTGTGTGGGTCCTCCCAGGTGTTCGCTCTACAACCTCCACGGCCCCTACAGGCAGCCCACACCAGGGGGGACTACCCTGCACCCCTGCTCATGTCCCGAAAGGCAGCCCATCCACCATGGCCATGCCCCCAGCCAACCCACATGTCACCTTGCACTACTGATCAACAATGCATGTCTCCCAGCACCCCCACCCCCCAGCAGTCAGGGGCAGCCTCCACCAGGCCCCCACTCCTGTCTCCCAGCACCCCCACCCCCCCGCCACCAGGGGAAGCCTCCACCAGGCCCCCACTCATGTCTCCCACCACCCCCACCCCCCAGCAGTGCAGGGGTAGCCTCCACCAGGCCCCCACCCATGTCTACCACCACCCCCACCCCCCAGCCACCAGGGGCAGCCTCTACCAGGCCCCCACTCATGTCTCCCATCACCCCCACCCCCCAGCCACCAGGGGCAGCCTCCACCAGGTCCCCACTCATGTCCCCTATCACCCCCACCCCCCAGCAGTGCAGGGGCAGCCTCCACCAGGCCCCCACTCATGTCTACCACCACCCCCACCCCCCAGCAGTGCAGGGGCAGCCTCCACCATGCCCCCACTCATGTCCCCTAGTACCCCCACCACCCAGCAGTGCAGGTGCAGCCTCCACCAGGCCCCCACCATTGTCTCCCATCACCCCCACCCCACAGCACTGTGGGGCACCTGCCAGCAGGCCCCCACTCATGTCCAACTCATGTTCCCCTCCACCCCCACCCCCCAGCACTGTGGGGCACCTGCCAGCAGGCCCCCACTCATGTCCAACTCATGTTCCCCAGCCAACATGTCATCACAATCTAGATCCCTGGTCCCTATGGTCAGCCTCCAAATGCAAAACACCCACCCGAGTATTGCATCCACCCACTCAGAAATGGCAATAACATGATAGAACAGCAATTGCAAGTTTGGAAACGAACACATGTCCCTCACATACACCCAATGGGTGTCAGTGAATCTCAAAACCCATATTATGATATGCATGAAACCAATGAGATGATACTACACATTGAAGTTTGATCAAAAAATATGTATTAAAGGAAACATGAATTGAATCAAAAATAAACTAACAGAAATGGGAATGTAAAAAAAGTAAAAAGAAGCCCGTCCGTGAAAAAATGCAAAACCAAACATCAGAATCCAAAGGAATGGTGTCCAAAGTCACAGTCCACAAAATAAAATCCAATGGGAAATTATAATTGAAAGCCATTGCTCCATGGGTACATTGTAAAAAGAAAAGAAAATCCAACAGTGAACTATGTACAGGTGAACAAGCCAGGGTCCATGATCCCAACAAAAGAAATGAAACCTATCTAACAAACACTACCTAATAAAAAATAACTATATACAAAAATGTGGCCCATTGTCCAAAAGGTCCAAAAAAAATGCAAAAACAAAGGAAACCTAACACTAACTACATAACTATTTACATGGGCAGCGGGCTAGTCCAACGGCTCACTGGATGTTGTCATGGGCCAGGGCATCATCGAACTCCTGTTCAATGGCTTCGAGGCGGGCATGTTCCCTGGCCCTGAGGTCTCGCAGGGATAAAGCAGTGTCCAGCTCCAACTCCCTGCGAATACCTTCGAGGCACTCAGCCCGCTTCAACGCCCTCTGCATGGAGTTCTCCGCCCTGACCATTGTGAGCCGTTCCTCCTCTGCCCGCTGCTGCTCCGCACCTATCTGCTGGCCTAACCGCTCCCACATGGAAGCCACTCCCATTCCAGGGTTCTCCTGCCCTCCGGCCGATGCCTGCACCCCTGATGTTGATGGCCCCGAGCCATGATGCCTCCCACGTCGAGCCTGCCGCTGCCTCCGACACAACTGCCTGTGCCAGCACGACGGAATCCAGGCTGATGGAGTCCACCGACGCCGTCGTGGACGTGCCCTGCCCGATGATGCCGTCACATCCTCCATCTGCTGGGGTCCAGTTGCTGGTGTGTCTACCCCTGCTGGACCTCAGACTCCCGACTGTGGCAGGGATGGGATCCCCACCGAGCCGGCTGCATTGGTCGGGGCAGGTCCACATGGGGCCCTGGTGGCATCTGGGCCAGAAGACGGCATGGAGAACGACTGGTGCATAGTCTCCACAGAGGAGGAGAGGGTCGCCAGATTGGCCGACACATGTAGGAAACCCCCAGGCGGACGGGCCTGGGATGGGGCATCCCTGCTGGTGCATGGTGGTGCAGTCACAGTGTCAGGGACAGTGACCTGCACAGGCCCCTCCACGGCGACATGTGCTGCCTCCTGCCCCTGCCCCTGGACTGCAACACTTGCACCAGCAGGGATGCCCTCACCAGTCCCCATGTGCGCCTCAGTAGCGGCCTCCTCCTCCTCAGTGGAAACCACCAACCTGGATGGCTCCACCCCGTCTTCCTCCGTTGCAAGCCCCTGTGGGGGCTCAACCTCCCCTTCCGCTGCAGCCGTGGGGGCATCCCCGCCGCTTTGCTCCACAGAGCCGTCTCCGCCCTCTTCTTCACGTGGCTCTGTGTAGAGGGAGACATAGAACACAAGCATCAGGGTACTGTACAATGGTCCCCTAGACAGGAAGCAATAGCAGATGAGTGACACTGTCAAAGATCACTTCCATCATGTGCCTCCACAACACATGGCTCAGTGCAGGTAAAACACATGCGGTAACAGGCATGGCGCATGCTATGGACATTAGCATACATGTCCAAGTGATTCTTGAAACATACACTGTTGTTTTGGAACTCACATGCATCATGGGCCATGCCTATCACATGCACACACTTCACCCTAGTTTCATCCATCTGGCCTCGTACACCACAGACACAGTGGATACAAGGATGACTAGGCTGCATCAGTGAACCTGAACATTGCGACAGACATGTGTCATGCATCACTGCCATTCACAAGTCACAGACACGCAGGTCAGACACACAGACATGGACAGCATACATGTACATGGCATCAGCACCCATCCCTCACCCCCACCCATGTCCAGGAACAGAGACTGGCATGCTTTCATTTGGCCATACCGCATAGGGCAACCCATGTTGCATTTGAACACATGCACCAACCGTGTGGTTCACACATTACTGGTCTCACATGCATGACGTCCCTGCACACACGCATGCATACATGGCCTATGTCACACATACAGGCAAGTATCAGACAACCAGCACACTGCAACATGCCCTGTCTCACACAGCAATGCTTGGCCACTTACCGCTCAACTCCAGACAGGTCTGCCTCTCAAGGATCTGGGCGTGGAGTGCTGGGCCTACGCGTTCCAGGACCCTCATCTGGATGGTACTCATGCGGCTCCAGCCCCCCTCCATGAGGCGCCGGGCCTTCAAGAGGGTCCTGGTCCTGCAGTCATCCCAGCGCTTCTTGACATGTTGGTAGTCGCAGACTGCCACCCCCTCCGCGTTGATGGCAGTCACGATGTCCGTCCAGATCCGAGTCCGTCCTTCCTTGTTGCCGCACATAACTCCGAAGAGGGCATCATACTGCCCCAGGACTTGCTCCAGCCGGACACCAACTTCGGTGGCAGTGAAGCTGGTGCCCCTCTGCCTCTCTGGCCGGGGGTTGCCAGTGGTGCCAGATATTGCAGTGCCCAACATGGCAACCCCAGAGGCAGGAGTGGGTGGGCAACTGGGTCCTGGGGCTAGACTGTGGAGCGATGGTATCCCAGTCGGGAGTCTTCTGTTCCAGCAGGGGTGGACACAGCAAATGGACCCCTGCAGATGGCTGATGTGCAGGCACCAAATGGCAGGGCACGGTGGCAGCAGGCAGGCAGGCAGGCAGCAGCAGATGGCTCGTGGGAGGCTGCTCGGGGCTCTGGGGGGCAGTAATTCGGCCTTTTGGGCAGGAGCGTGGTCTTCCGTGTGCTTACGCGTGGCCAGCTTGATACGGAGTGATTTGGCACGTGAAAATCCTGCACGTCTGCGTGTAAATCGAGGAAAGGCCCTTAGCGCGTATGCACGTCAGCACGCATATGCGATTTCATTGGACCAAAGGCCCTTAGCTCGTGAGCGCGTCTGTGATGCGCGCGGGTGTTTCCCTCATAACACGTGATGACAGAGCACACGTGGATTTCCAACAATCGCGTGTGGAACTTTCCGCGCACCCCGAAACACACGTACCCAGGCTAATCGTGTGTGGAACTTCCTGCGCACCCCGAAACACACATACCCAGGCTAATCGCGTGTGGAACTTCCCGCGCACCCCGAAACACACGTACCCAGGCTAATCGTGTGTGGAACTTCCTGCGCACCCCGAAACACACGTACCCAGGCTAATCGCGTGTGGAACTTTCCGCGCACCCCGAAACACACGTACCCAGGCTAATCGCGTGTGGAACTTCCCGTGCACCCCAAAACACACGTACCCAGGCTAATCGCGTGTGGAACTTCCCGCGCACCCCGAAACACACGTACACAGGCCAATCGTGTGTACGCTCACTTCCCTCCGATTACACGCGATGACACTCGGACGTGCAGTTTTACCACGTGTGCTCTGTCATCACGTGTTATGAGGGAAACACCCGCGCACGTCACGTCACAGACGTGCATACGCGCTAAGGGCCTTTCCTCGATTTACACGCAGACGTGCAGGATTTTCATGTGCCAAATCACTCCGTATCAAGCTGGCCATGCGTAAGCACACGGAAGACCAGGCTCCTGCCCACAAGGCCGAATTACTGCCCCCCAGAGCCCCAGCATGCTCCCACCTGCCATCTGCTGCTGCCTGACTGCCTGCTGCCCACGTGCCCTGCCATTTGCTGCCTGCACATCAGCCAGGGGTGCTGTTGCTGTGACCACCCCTGCTGGAACCGAAGACTCCCGACTGCGGTTCCATCGCTCCACAGCCCAGCCCCAGGACCCAGTTGCCCACCCACTCCTGCCTCTGGGGTTGTCATGTCGGGCACTGCAACATCTGGCACCACTGACAACCCCCGGCCAGAGAGGCAGAGGGGCACCAGCTTCAGTGCCAGGGAAGTTGGTGTCCTGGTGGAGCAAGTCCTGGGGCAGTATGATGCCCTCTACGGAAGGGTGCGCGGCGACAAGGAAGGATGGACTCGGATCTGGACCGACATCGTGACTGCCATCAACGTGGAGGGGGTGGCAGTCCGCGACTTCCAACATGTCAAGAAGCGCTGGGAGGACTTCAGGTCCAGGACCCTGAGAAAGGCCCGGCGCCTCTTGAAGGCAGCGGATGCTAAGGGGCACCGGGGCCACTTGTCGGAAGATCAGATGAGGGTCCTGGAACGCATATCCCCAGCGCTCCACGTCCAGGTCCTTGAGAGGCAGACTCGTCTGGAGTCGAGCGGTAAGTGTACATGCATCATGATTGTAACCTGTGCGTGTGGTGATGTGCCAGTAGTGTGCCGGTTGCACATCTGTTTGTATGGGGCCGAGTATGGGTGGGGGTGTACAGGACCGTGAGGCTAACACATGCGAGGGCTGTCATGTGTGAGACATGGATGGTGCTTGTGTGTGTCGGCTTGCATGCCAAATGCAGTTGCGTGGGCACACATGTTTGGATGAATGTGTATGTAAGTGGGCATGTTCGTGATGTCACGCATGTATGTTGTTCTCAGCTGCATGTATCAGCACTGTGTACATGTGCACATGTGTGTATCTGACAAGGGTACAACAGTGATGCAACATGGATGCATGTGACAGCGGGATGTGGAAGCCTGATTGGCAGATGTGACATGGATGCCCATCGGAACACTGCGACAGTTGGCTGAGGTGTACACATGCATGCAAGTGTGGTGGTGTGCGTGCATGTGTAGTGCACTCCCTGTGTTGCATGTGATGTTGGCTCACCTTTGCCTGCTCATGCTGTTGTATGTGTATGGATGGTGCTGGCAGTTGCAATGTGGCTGTGGTATGGCTCATGTGTGCAAGTTGAAATGACATGTGTGTTGCCCATTGTGATGCCATGTCTGAGGTTTGCCAATGCTACTCATGTGCAACTGTCATGTGTGTATGTGTCCATTGTACAGTGCCCTGATGCCTGTGTTTTATTTCTCCCTGTCTGCAGCGTCAACTGATGAAGAAGGCGGAGAAGGTGCTGTGGAGCACAGCGGCGGGGATCGCACCGCCAGCCGGAGACGCAAGGCCCGGCTCCCCTCCCAGGTTGTGATCTCGTCGGGGAGTGAGGAGTCCGGTGCCGCGTCCCAGGCCGCAGCTGCCGGGGGGAGGTCCAAGAGGCGGAGGTCGGAGTTGGACTCCTCGGCAGCAGAAGGGGCAGCTGGGACCCCACAGGGCCCAACGGGGGAAGATGGCAATGGATTCATCCAGTTTGGTGGGGGGTTTGGTGGAGGAGGAGGCCGTGCAAGCAACAGAGACGGGGTCTGGAGGTGGGGATTCCACTGGTGCTAGTGATGCAGTGCAGGACCAGGGACAGGAGGCAGCACAGGTCGCCGCGGAGGTGCCTGTGTGCAATCCTGTCCCTGATCCTGTCACTGCATCATCTTGCACCAGCAGGGATGCCTACGTCCAGACCCGTTTTCAGGCAGGGGATGTTCTCACGACAACTGGCCTTACTCTGCCTGCGGACGTGGCTATCCGGGTCCGGGTTGAGCCTGTCCTGACTGGTGTGGCGTTGCGTCAACGGGCCATGCGAGGTGACCTGCAGTCTTTTCATGAGGAGACTGCAAGTCATCTCGAATGGCTCGTTGACCTCGTCGGCCTGTTGGGACAGGTCACCCAGGCCGGATTCCTCCGTTTGATGGGGCTTGCTACGACCCCCTCCTCAACTGAACCCCCTACGCGCCAGTCGTCCTCCGTGCCATCTTCCCACCCATCAGTCACCTGGGTGCCCTGTGGAGCTGCCTCTGACGGTGCGGCCAGGCTGGTGGAGGAGGCATCCCTGCCACAGTAGGGAGTCGGACGTCCAGCAGGGGTGGCCACATCAACGACTGCACCCCAGCCAGCAGAGGATGTGCAGGCAGCAGGAGGCAGTGCACGGGCAGAGGCGCAGCAGCAGCAACGTGGTGGGAGCCATGATGGCTCGGGGCCTTCCTCATCGGAGGGGCAGGCATCGGCCGGAGGGCAGGAGGACCGAGGACGGGAAGTGTCTTCTGTGTGGCAGCGGTTGGGCCACGCCATAGATGCAGAGTGGCAGCGGGCAGAAGAGGCACGGCTCACGATTGTCAGAGCGGAGAACTCCATGCAGAGGGCCCTGCGGCGTGCCGAGTGCCTCGAGGCAATCCACAGGGAGTTTGGGGGGAACATGTGGACGGCCCTGCGGACCCTCGGGGCCATGGAGGAGGAGCGCCTCCGGGACATTGAGCAGGAGTTCGATGATGCCCTGGCCCGGAACATCCCGAAGTGAGCCGTCGGACTAGCCCGCTGCCCTTGTAAATAGTTATATAGTTAGTGTTAGGTTTCCTTTGGTTTCGCATTTTTTTTGGACCTTTTGGACAATGGGCCACATTTTTGTATATAGTTATTTTTTTTAGGTAGGGTTATTAGATAGGTTTAATTTATTCGGTTGGGATCATGGACCCTGGATTGTTTATCTGTACATAGTTGACTTTTGGATTTTCAATTTTTATTATGATTTCGCCATGGAGCAATGGTTTTCGATTTTAAATTTCCATTGGATTTACTTTTGTGGACTGTGACTTTGGACACCTTTCCTTTGCATTATGATTTGTGGTTTAGCATTATTTCACGGACCTGCTGTTTCTTTTTTTAAAAATTTCTATTATTGTTTGTTTATTTTTGATTAAATTTATGTTGTTTCTAATACATATTTTTTCTTCAAAGTTCAATGTGTAGTATCAGCTCATTGGTTTCATGCATTTCATGATATGGGTTTTGACATTAACTGACACCCATTGGGTGTATGTGAGGGACATGTGTTCATTTCCAAACTTGAAATAGGGCTTCTATCATGTTTTTGCCATTTCTAAGTGGGTGGATGCAATACTCGGGTGGGTGTTTGCCATTTGGAGGCTGACCATAAGGGCCAGGGATCTACATTGTGGTGACATGTTGGCTGGGAAACATGGGTGGGGGCCTGGTGGAGGCTGCCCTGCACTGCTGGGGGGTGCGGGTGCAGGGGGACATGAGTGGGGGCCTGGTGGAGGCTGCCCCTGGTGGCTGGGGGGTGGGGGTGCAGGGGGACATGAATGGGGGCCTGGTGGAGGCTGCCCCTGCACTGCTGGGGGGTGGGGGTGGTGGTAGACATGAGTGGGGGCCTGGTGGAGGCTGCCCCTGCACTGCTGGGGGGTGGGGGTGGTGGTAGACATGAGTGGGGGCCTGGTGGAGGCTGCCCCTGCACTGCTGGGGGGTGGGGGTGCAGGGGGACATGAGTGGGGGCCTGGTGGTGGCTGCCCCTGCACTGCGGGGGTGGGGGTGGTGGGAGACATGAGTGGGGGCCTGGTGGAGGCTGCCCCTGCACTGCTGGGGGGTGGGGGTGGTGGTAGACATGAGTGGGGCCCTGGTGGAGGCTGCCCCTGCACTGCTGGGGGGTGGGGGTGCAGGAGGACATGAGTGGGGGCCTGGTGGAGGCTGCCCCTGCACTGCTGGGGGGGGTGGGGGTGGTGGTAGACATGAGTGGGGGCCTGGTGGAGGCTGCCCCTGCACTGCTGAGGGGTGGGGGTGGGGGTAGACATGAGTGGGGGCCTGGTGGAGGCTGCCCCTGCACTGCTGGGGGGTGGGGGTGGTGGGAGACATGAGCTGGACATGGGTGGGGGCCTGGTGGAGGCTGCCCCTGGTGGCTGGGGGGTGGGGGTGGTGGTAGACATGGGTGGGGGCCTGGTGGAGGCTGCCCCTGGTGGCTGGGGGGTGGGGGTGCAGGGTGACATGAGTGGGGGCCTGGTGGAGGCTGCCCCTGCACTGCTGGGGGGTGGGGGTGGTGGTAGACATGAGTGGGGGCCTGGTGGAGGCTGCCCCTGCACTGCTGGGGGGTGGGGGTGGTGGTAGACATGAGTGGGGGCCTGGTGGAGGCTGCCCCTGCACTGCTGGGGGGTGGGGGTGATAGGGGACATGAGTGGGGGCCTGGTGGAGGCTGCCCCTGGTGGCTGGGGGGTGGGGGTGATGGGAGACATGAGTGGGGGCCTGGTGGAGGCTGCCCCTGGTGGCTGGGGGGTGGGGGTGGTGGGAGACATGAGTTGGACATGGGTGGGGGCCTGGTGGAGGCTGCCCTGGTGGCTGGGGGGTGGGAGTGGTGGTAGACATGGGTGGGGGCCTGGTGGAGGCTGCCCTCGGTGGCTGGGGGGTGGGGGTGCAGGGGGACATGAGTGGGGGCCTGGTGGAGGCTGCCCTCGGTTGCTGGGGGGTGGGGGTGCAGGGGGACATGAGTGGGGGCCTGGTGGAGGCTGCCCCTGGTGGCTGGGGGTGGGGGTGCAGGGGGACATGTGTGGGGGCCTGGTGGAGGCTGCCCCTGCGCTGCTGGGGGATGGGGGTGATAGGGGACATGAGTGGGGGCCTGGTGGAGGCTGCCCCTGGTGGCTGGGGGCTGGGGGTGATGGGAGACATGAGTGGGGGCCTGGTGGAGGCTGCCCCTGGTGGCTGGGGGGTGGGGGTGGTGGGAGACATGAGTTGGACATGGCTGGGGGCCTGGTGGAGGCTGCCCTCGGTGGCTGGGGGGTGGGGGTGCAGGGGGACATGAGTGGGGGCCTGGTGGAGGCTGCCCCTGCACTGCTGGGGGTGGGGGTGGTGGTAGATATGAGTGGGGGCCTGGTGGAGGCTGCCCCTGCACTGCTGGGGGGTGGGGGTGCAGGGGGACATGAGTGGGGGCCTGGTGGAGGCAGCACCTGCACTGCCGGGGGGTGGAGGTGGTGGGAGACATGAGTGGGGGCCTGGTGGAGGCTGCCCCTGGTGGCTGGGGGGTGGGGGTGCAGGGGGACATGAGTGGGGGCCTGGTGGAGGCTGCCCCTGCACTGCTGGGGGGTGGGAGTGCAGGGGGACATGAGTGGGGGCCTGGTGGAGGCTGCCCCTGCACTGCTGGGGGGTGGGGGGAGACATGAGTTGGACATGGGTGGGGGCCTGGTGGAGGCTGCCCCTGGTGGCTGGGGGGTGGGGGTGGTGGTAGACATGGGTGGGGGCCTGGTGGAGGCTGCCCCTGGTGGCTGGGGGGTGGGGGTGCAGGGGGACATGAGTGGGGGCCTGGTGGAGGCTGCCCCTGCACTGCTGGGGGGTGGAGGTGGTGGTAGACATCAGTGGGGGCCTGGTGGAGGCTGCCCCTGCACTGCTGGGGGGTAGGGGTGGTGGTAGACATGAGTGGGGGCCTGGTGGAGGCTGCCCCTGCACTGCTGGGGGGTGGGGGTGCAGGGGGAAATGAGTGGGGGCCTGGTGGAGGCTGCCCCTGGTGTCTGGGGGGTGGGGGTGCAGGCATAGCTCTCAACCATTTATGTTGCAAAAGCGGGTGAAAATACCCGATTTTACTTTTGGCGGGTGAGCGGCCCATTGAAATGAATGGGCGTGCATGAGGTTTGGCGGGTGAGTCTGCTGTTTACAAGGTGGGTGACACCCGCCAAAAGCGTGTGAGTTGGGAGCTATGGGTGCAGGGGGACATGAGTGGGGGCCTGGTGGAGGCTGCCCCTGCACTGCTGGGGGTTGGGGGTGATAGGGGACATGAGTGGGGGCCAGGTGGAGGCTGCCCCTGGTGGCTGGGGGGTGGGTGTGGTGGGAGACATGAGTTGGACATGGGTGGGGGCCTGGTGGAGGCTGCCCCTGGTGGCTGGGGGGTGGGGGTGGTGAGAGACATGAGTTGGACATGGGTGGGGGCCTGGTGGAGGCTGCCCCTGTTGGCTGGGGGGTGGGGGTGGTGGGAGACATGAGTTGGACATGGGTGGGGGCCTGGTGGAGGCTGCCCCTGGTGGCTGGGGGGTGGGGGTGGTGGTAGACATGGGTGGGGGCCTAGTGGAGGCTGCCCCTGCTGGCTGGGGGGTGGGGGTGGTGAGAGACATGAGTTGGACAAGGTGGGGGCCTGGTGGAGGCTGCCCCTGGTGGCTGGGGGGTGGGGGTGGTGGGAGACATGAGTTGGACATGGGTGGGGGCCTGGTGGAGGCTGCCCCTGGTTGCTGGGGGGTGGGGGTGGTGGGAGACATGGGTGGGGGCCTGGTGGAGGCTGCCCCTGCTGGCTGGGGGGTGGGGGCGGTGGGCGACATGAGTTGGCCATGGGTGGGGGCCTGGTGGAGGCTGCCCCTGGTGGCTGGGGGGTGGGGGTGATGGGAGGCATGAGTTGGGGCCTGGTGGAGGCTGCCCCTGGTGGCTGGGGGGTGGGGGTGTTGGTAGACATGAGTGGGGGCCTGGTGGAGGCTGCCCCTGCACTGCTGGGGTGTGGGGGTGCGGGGGGACATGAGTGTGGGCCTGGGGGAGGCTGCTCCTGCACTGCTGGGGGGTGGGGGTGATAGGGGACATGAGTGGGGGCCTGGTGGAGGCTGCCCCTGGTGGCTGGGGGGTGGGGGTGGTGGTAGACATGAGTGGGGGCCTGGTGGAGGCTGCCCCTGCACTGCTGTGGGGTGGGGGTGGTGGTAGACATGAGTGGGGGCCTGGTGGAGGCTGCCCCTGCACTGCTGGGGGGTGGGGGTGCAGGGGGACATGAGTGTGGGCCTGGTGGAGGCTGCCCCTGCACTGCTGGGGGGTGGTGGTGGTGGGAGACATGAGTTGGACATGAGTGGGGGCCTGGTGGAGGCTGCCCCTGCACTGCTGGGGGGTGGGGGTGCAGGGGGACATGAGTGGGGGCCTGGTGGAGGCTGCCCCTGCACTGCTGGGGGGTGGGGGTGGTGGGAGACATGAGTGGGGGCCTGGTGGAGGCTGCACCTGCACTGCTGGGGGGTGGGGCTGGTGGGAGACATGAGTGGGGGCCTGGTCGAGGCTGCACCTGCACTGCTGGGGGGTGGGGGTGATAGGGGACATGAGTGGGGGCCTGGTGGAAGCTGCCCCTGGTGGCTGAGGGGTGGGGGTGGTGGGAGACATGGGTGGGGGCCTGGTGGAGGCTGCCCCTGGTGGCTGGGGGGTGGGGGTGCAGGGGGACATGAGTGGGGGCCTGGTGGAGGCTGCCCCTGCACTGCTGGGGGGTGGGGGTAATAGGGGACATGAGTGGGGGCCTGGTGGAGACTGCCCCTGCACTGCTGGGGGGTCAGGGTGCAGGGGGACATGAGTGGGGGCCTGGTGGAGGCTGCCCCTGGTGGCTGGGGGGTGGGGGCGATAGGGGACATGAGTGGGGGCCTGGTGGAGGCTGCCTCTGGTGGCTGGGGGTGGGGGTGGTGGTAGACATGGGTGGGGGCCTGGTGGCTGCTGCCCCTGCACTGCTAGGGGGTGGGGGTGGTGGTAGACATGAGTGGGGACCTGGTGGAGGCTGCCCCTGGTGGCTGGGGGGTGGGGGTGCAGGGGGACATGAGTGGGGGCCTGGTGGAGGCTGCCCCTGCAATGCTTGGGGTTGGGGGTGGTGGTAGACATGAGTGGGGGCCTGGTTGTAACGCTCACCGAATTCCCACGGAGGCGCTGATCCCGGCTGGGCTGCTATCGTTTCTTCAATTGAGAAGCGTAGAGCTCGGACGACCCTCAGGACTGGGCTTCCTCTTATCGAATGTCTGACTTGCAGGGTAAGTTTTCTGCAGGTGGAAGAAAAAGGGTTAATCACTGTTTGATGGGATTCCTTCTCCCACCAATCGCCATTTTCTCCCACAGCCTAGCTTTCTACTTGTCTCGGCTAGCTCTCACCTTAGGCGTATATGAGTTCTCCATCCTGCGTCTGGTGCAGGGGTGCGTGGATTCCAGTTAAGTCACTGGATGAGTTCAGTGTTGAGGCTCAAGTCTTTTGCGGCCTTAGTTGTGGCACTGGTGCTGGGATGCCGAAGAGCGATGCCGCCGTTACTGCACGAGCGGATGCCTGTAAGTAAACAGTAGTCTTTAGGCTTTAAAAGATGGGCACCTCAATAATGTCCCTTTTCCTTTGTTTCAGGCCTCGGGATGCTGTGGGCGTAGTTTTCCGTTGCCGCTGCACGTGCCGATGCACGTAAGTATAATGATCGTTGGCCGCTTTTAATGGCACCTCAAATAATGTCCTTTTTCTAGTTTTCAGGTGCCGGGATGCTGAGGTTGATGCGGCCGCTACTGCGCGTGCAAAAACTGGTAAGTTAAGATGAATGCGACTGCCTTCACCGGAACCCCTTTTTAATTATTTCTTTTGTCTTTCAGGTGCAGAGAAGCTGCCGAAGAGAAGACCGCGGTTAGCTCCGTTGCAATAACGGATGGATCAGGTAAGCGGGCGCGGCTGCGAGCGAGTTGCACTTTTCTAACCTTATGTTTATTCTTTGCAGGTTTTGCCGGTGACTGGATTCCGGGATCTGGTAAGTATTGTTCTGTGTCTTTCTTCATCCACAGGTTGATGCGCGGAAGCTGAAGATGACTCTGGACCTGGAATGCAGGAGCCGACTCGGTGAGCGTCCTGCTGCTGCTGCAGAATAACGCGAAGCACGTGTTTTCCATCGGGCGTGGTTTAAATAGCAGAGAAGAGCTTCCAGTGTGTGTTCTTCCACCGGTTCCACCCAGGTAAGAAAAGAGTTCCTGAATGGAGGGAATAGTTCCTCCCAGCCCTGATGGCTGGGGACTTCAACCAGACTGGATTGTTCTGGGTAAATATGCAGCATGGTCTGCCTCAGGTAAGTCCACACAAGCATTATTACACTGTTTATCAATATGAGCCTGGCGCCTATGGCGCCGGGACTGAAACCCTTCATGAGCCTGGCGCCAAAGGCGCCAGGACACGGTCCAAAGGGCCCCTGTAGGGGTCTGCTGGGTCCGGAGTAGTGGAAGACGGGTCTGCTTCCGAGGGCGCTGGGCCAGTCCTGGCCCCTCGGGAGTAGCACCCATGACACTGGTGGAGGCTGCCCCTGCACTGCTGGGGGGTGGGGGTGCAGGGGGACATGAGTGGGGGCCTGGTGGAGGCTGCCCCTGCACTGCTGGGGTGTGTGGGTGTGGGGGGACATGAGTTGGACATGGGTGGGGGCATGGTGGAGGCTGCCCCTGGTGGATAGGGGGTGGCGATGGTGGTAGACATCGATGGGGGCCTGGTGGAGGCTGTCCCTGCACTGCTGGGGGGTGGGGGTGGTGGTAGACATGAGTGGGGGCCTGTGGAGGCTGCCCCTGTACTGCTGGGGGGTGGGGGTGGTGGTAGACATGAGTGGGGGCCTGGTGGAGGCTGCCCCTGCACTGCTGGGTGGTGGGGGTGCAGGGGGACATGAGTGGGGGCCTTGTGGAGGCTGCCCCTGGTGGCTGGGGGGTCGGGGTGCAGGGGGACATGAGTGGGGGCCTGGTGGAGGCTGCCCCTGCACTGCTGGGGGGTGGGGGTGATAGGGGACATGAGTGGGGGCCTGGTGGAGGCTGCCCCTGGTGGCTGGGGGGTGGGGGTGATGGGAGACATGAGTGGGGGCCTGGTGGAGGCCTCCCCTGGTGGCTGGGGGGTGGGGGTGGTGGGAGACATGAGTTGGACATGGGTGGGGGCCTGTTGGAGGCTGCCCCTGGTGGCTGGGGGGTGGGGGTGGTGGTAGACATGGGTGGGGGCCTGGTGGAGGCTGCCCCTGGTGGCTGGGGGGTGGGGGTGCAGGGGGACATGAGTGGGTGCCTGGTGGAGGCTGCCCCTGCACTGCTGGGGGGTGGGGGTGATAGGGGACATGAGTGGGGGCCTGGTGGAGGCTGCCCCTGGTGGCTGGGGTGTGGGGGTGATGGGAGACATGAGTGGGGGCCTGGTGGAGGCTGCCCCTGGTGGCTGGGGGTGGGGGTGGTGGGAGAGAGGAGTTGGACATGGGTGGGGGCCTGGTGGAGGCTGCCCCTGGTGGCTGGGGGTGGGGTGGTGGTAGACATGGGTGGGGGCCTGGTGGAGGCTGCCCCTGCTGGCTGGAGGGTGGGGGTGCAGGGGGACATGAGTGGGGCCTGGTGGAGGCTGCCCCTGCACTGCTGGGGGGTGCCGGTGGTGGTAGACATGAGTGGGGGCCTGGTGGAGGCTGCCCCTGCACTGCTGGGGGGTGGGGGTGCAGGGGGACATGAGTGGGGGCCTGGTGGAGGCTGCACCTGCACTGCTGTGGGGTGGGGGTGGTGGGAGACATGAGTGGGGGCCTGGTGGAAGGTGCCCCTGGTGGCTGGGGGGTAGGGGATCAGGGGGACATGAGTGGGGGCCTGGTGGAGGCTGCCCCTGCACTGCTGGGGGGTGGGGGTGGTGGGCAACATGAGTTGGACATGGGTGGGGGCCTGGTGGAGGCTGCCCCTGGTGGCTGGGGGGTGGGGGTGATGGGAGACATGAGTGGGGGCCTGGTGGAGGCTGCCCCTGGTGGCTGGGGGGTGGGGGTGGTGGGAGACATGAGTTGGACATGGGTGGGGGCCTGGTGGAGGCTGCCCCTGGTGGCTGGGGGGTGGGGGTGGTGGTAGACATGAGTGGGGGCCTGGTGGAGGCTGCCCCTGCACTGCTGGGGGGTGGGGGTGGTGGTAGACATGAGTGGGGGCCTGGTGAAGGCTGCCCCTGGTGGCTGGGGGGTGGGGGTGCAGGGGGACATGAGTGGGGGCCTGGTGGAGGCTGCACCTGCACTGCTGGGGGGTGGGGGTGGTGGTAGACATGAGTGGGGGCCTGGTGGAGGCTGCCCCTGCACTGCTGGGGGTGGGGGTACAGGGGGACATGAGTGGGGGCCTGGTGGAGGCTGCCCCTGCACTGCTGGGGGGTGGGGGTGGTGGTAGACATGGGTGGGGGCCTGGTGGAGGGTGCCCCTGGTGGCTGGGGGGTGGGGGTGCAGGGAGACATGTGTTGGTGATCAGTAGTGCAAGGTGACATGTGGGTTGGCTGGGGGGCATGGCCATGGTGGATGGGTTGCCTGTGGGACATGAGCAGGGGTGCAGGGTAGTCCCCTGTGGTGTGGGCTGCCTGCAGGGGCCGTGGAGGGTGTAGAGGGAACACCTGGGAGGACCCACACGGCCAAGTCACGTGTAGCATTCCCCGGCACCACCTAAATACACGTACCCTGCTGAAATCGCGTGTGAATCTTCCTGTGCACCTCGGAATACACGTACCCAGGCCAATCGAGTGTGGAACTTCCCGCGCACCCCGAAGTACACGTACCCAGGCCAATAGCGTGTGGAACTTCCCGCGCACCCCGAAACACACGTGCCCAGGCTAATTGCGCGTGGAACTTCCCGCGCTCCCCGTAGTACACGTACCCATGCTAATCGCGTGTGGGACTTCCTGCGCACCCCGAAGTACACGTACCCAGGCCAATCGCGTGTGGAACTTCCCGCGCACCCCGAAGTACACGTACCCAGGCTAATCGCGTGTGGAACTTCCCGCGCACCCCGAAACACACGTACCCAGGCTAATCACGTGTGGGACTTCCCGCGCACCTCGAAGTACACGTACCCAGGCCAATCGCGTGTGGAACTTCCCGCGCACCCCGAAGTACACATACCCAGGCCAATCGCGTGTGGTACTTCCCGTGCACCCAGGTAAACACGCACAAGCTATTTTTCACACAGCGGGTGTCCGTGTTTGTCGGTACCCCTTTGCACCTCATTTGTCCTAGAGGGCCACTGTATGGACCATTCATCATGGCTGTATATGGGTGCTTTTTGTTATCGTACATTTTGGCGCACATTTTTTTCAGGCGCAGGGACGCTACCGCCTGCTTTCTTGTGACGTACTTGTTTGGCCCTGTGCGCGTCTTTGACCGTGCACTGGTTTGCCCAATTTGATTCCATGAATACGGGTTGTAGGCGAGCGTGTAGGCATTCCGCTCACTTGCCCCCTGTACTTCCCCCATGACGCCCATATTTTCACGCGTTGTTCCCCATTCCGAGTGTTACGCCCCATGTTCTGCCTACTTTTGTGATGTGCGCCGCGCTATGTGCGATTTCGCAGTGGCCGTGGTGCACGCTGTTGGATGACCTGTGCGCCGGCGTGCGCGGCGCACATTTTCAGCGCACATCCAATGTTTTTCTCGCGCACGGACTTCCATGAATAGATGTGCGCTGGTTTCCCTGCGATTTTCGCACTTGCACTGCGATTTTCACACTTTTCCTGCAATTTGCACGTTTTGGCACCTCTGCGCAGGAATTTTCGGCGCACATTAATTCCATGAATCGACCCCGTAATCGTTGAGTAATCTGGATCACTACTGCTGTTACTAGAACTAAATGAAGTAGGTCGAAAGCAAACCCTCCGATTTTGTTTGGGGTGCAGTTCGTTTGATAGCCTGTTGTCTTATAACCCTCTTTGGTATGGGGGTAAGCTGTTTCGTAGCTAGATTTTGCCAGGTCTTTTTTCAGGCATTGAATCATTTTGGTAGTGTTGTTAGTTTTGAACTCCGTCATCTCTACTTATATTTCTTCCAGCCTTTTTTTTATATATCCAATGTCATCAATTTTTTAATGTCTTCCTCCATTTTTTTAAGATCAATCTCTTTAGCGGTGTCGATGATTAAAATCAGATTTCAAATTAAGAACCACAATAATAGAAAAAGGACCACCTCCGGATGGTATTCACTCACTCAATATGGTGAGACGGCCATGAGATTGAATTACTGATTTTACACGTTGGTCAGGAGTACATTGGAGGATGTTTGTCAACCTTTTTGAGTGGTCCGAGGAACTAGGACCAGAGAGAACTACCCGATTAACAATACCAATATAATCAGGTATAATATCCCGTTCGTGCGAAGTTCCCGTAATCTAGGGGAAATAGTAACAAAGGAAGGACTGTATTAGAGCAACCTACACCCAATATGGCGGACGTTGTTTTTAACCAACGCGAGAAACCAGCGTTACGAGTTAGGAGTCAGTTGCAGCTCCGGACTGACTGAACGCGGAAGCAAAGTACGTGATACTCACTTCAGACAAAAGACAAGAGACGCGATACCCGATAGCTGCAATATACTACAGCTACTATAAACATGTGTTAGGTGAATTGATACGAGCGAGGGCATTTAACGAGCCACACATTTAAACACCTCTAATTTTGGTTTTTGTAGAGATGAATCTCGCTACATGGAATCTATGGTTCCTCAACACCCCGAATGACAATTGTCAGCAGACGGATATAGTCTCCCATCGTTCAAGACACTTTCGGTAAGCCCTGGCCGCTAAGCTAGGAATTGTTAAAATTAAGTACTGATGACCGTATAGCTCTATAACACTCGAGCCCCTTATTGATTCCAATTCGTGTGTTTCTCTCTTTATTCAACAGAAGTGTCTAAAAGCCACATAGAGGTTAGCATCTACTGCAAATTTAAGAGCCCAACTCCAGTCCGGAAACAGATCAATCCCTTACTAGATCTGGAGGAACACAAGAGCCTGAATAAGGTATAAAAAATATTTTCAGTGTTGTTACCTTAATATATCCAACGAATGACAAGAACTCCACCCAAAAAATCCCCCGCCCCATCACTTCTCAGAAATTCTTCTAAATTAGATTATGTAAATCTATTCACAGGTGGACTACCCCTATATTGAAAAGGGCTTTACGCCACTCTTGAGGACATCTCTCGCTTTATTCAAGATTTTCATCTCAACTAACTCCACGCACTAGACCAGGTAAAGGTACTGCAAGGTCTTTTCTAGTTTTATATTAAAAACATGGAGATGAAATTTAGCATTTTAAGCTAACCATTTCTTCTGTATCGTTTTTATCAACAGTTGCAACACGTTTCATAATAAAAAGGAAACATAGTTTACACTGTTCACAAGACGCTGGAGAAAAAAAAAACCTCCAGTGGTGTGCAATAAGAGCAGATGTTCTATGTTTTTATGAATAGCATGTGACAATTACTCCTGAAGAAAGTTCCTAGATCAAGTTAAGAGAACTGAAACATGTCGAGTGTATGACAATGGTATATGGTAGATCCATTGAAATTCCACAGTGATCAAGAAAATGACAATTTCGACTTAGAGATATAGTTTATATTCTCTATAGATAAAATCATAAAGGTTGATTTAGATCCTTGCCTATCTCTGAAGGCATTTCTTGTCACAGTTTTTTTTAATTGTAATTTTATATACAGTGTTTTTATTAATTGTGTTTAAATAAAGTATTATTTTTATATGACAAAATTAACAGTTGTAGTTTAATGTTTGTAACTGTTGATACAAGCTTTCTATCTTTTGTTTAAATATAAGTTACTGAGGGCGTCATAATTCCCTGCTCTGTTTGAAGGCAGGGGCTCAAGGAGGACAAAGACAGTGAAGTGTGGATGGAGCATGAATAGGAGGGGTGAACCCTTCCTGCACCCACTACAAAGAATGAACTGACAACTTCAAAGGGGGTCATAAAAATCTTTGGTCACAAGCTGACCCAGGAAGACAGTGGGCTGTGAGGGGATGAAGCGCCCCTCCCACAGGTGGAACAAGATCCTCCCAATCGACATTAAAAGACTGATTTCATTTTAGGCATTTTTCACAGTAATTAAAATGAGGATTCATTTCATTTCATGCAATTTTTCCATGTAGTTTTCAGGTGGTTTTAAGAGACAAGGTGCATTTTTCTAGGACTTTGTGGAATGAAATGGCCAGTTAAGATTAGTTTCTGGCTGATCTACAAATGGGACGAATAGGGCAGTTGATGGAAAGATGGGAAATGCAATTTAGAACATGCTTGATCATTTGCAAATTCATAACTGTTGTATATTTTATGCAAAAGACAAAAATACGCCAAAGGGCCATACTACCTCATACAGAGTTGGGGATCGGCTTACCCAATTCCCTATGACGATCTGTTTCTAATGGCGGTGGCTAGCATAAATATGAAGTTATGAGACATAACTAGTTTTTGTCAAAAAGTTGTCAGGAGAACAATGAACTGTAATAAATGCAAAACAGACAGATGGTGCTCTCTTCCCTTGAACCAATTATGCCAGGGGATGGAGAGAGGAATGGTAAACTGTCCTATCCAAGTGGTAGGGAGAATTGCAGAGTACTCCCCCTAGATTGTAAAGTGAGTGATGTCATTTGTGCTATATAAGGGGGGCTTTACTAGGTCAGAGGGACACAAAGAATCCAGGGAGACAGGAGAAAGAGGACGGAGAGATGGCAGCTGAACCCTACCATCTTAGACAGTGCAGTGACCAGACCCCTTGCCCTAGCTGTCCAGAGTGTCTTCAGATCCAGCTGGATTTCCAGAAACCCAAACCAAGGCTTACTTTTTAAGTAGTAAATAACCCCAGTCCTAAATTGCACAAGCCCTGCCTTTTTGTAGCATTGCATCCAATATTTCCCCCATTGAAACCCCATTGAAACCCCATTAAAAATCCAATTGAGAACCAAATTGTCAGTGTAATTCAGTCACCTTCCCATAGAAGAATCTGTTGTTACCCTGTGTATGTGAGTATATTCCATTGGGTAAACCTCTCAGTTTTCTGCATTAATCCTTAGTATTTTTCTCAAGTAAATCAATGAATTCCCCATTGATATTCATGTTAAAAATTGTTGCCATTCGAGATCAACAATCTTGTTGAGTGTTTTTATTGAATTATTATAGTCATTAAAGTATGGCCTCAAAAGTATTAGGGCGTCATTACGACTCTGGCGGTAGCTGTGCCTGTAGTACAGGCATGGCTGGCGCTGAAGTTGTCATTTTTCCAGCGCCCTGGAATGGGCAATTACCAGGGTATTACAACCCCAGCTGATCCAATAATTGCCCATTCCAGGGCGCCAGAAAATATTCTTCCCCATTCCCATTTGAGCCCCATAGGGGCTCATTCCATTCAGGAATGGTGCCGGTGCATCCGACATGCTCTGCTCATGGGTGCCGGTACGGCCGCCAGGTCATAACTGACGGCTGCAAATGCACCCGCGAGCAGAACTCGTAGTTTGCTGGTCCGAGTACTGCGGTACCGGCAAGCTTACCGGTAACGTAGTTCCCAGACCGGCAAACTCGTAATGACCCCCTTAGTCTCCTTGTAACTGAAAATCGAATTTGTCTGTGTATTGTGTGCCTTACCCCATAAATTCCTATTTGCATCTGTCCTATTAAAACCCTAAACCGTAGTCCCATCCCTTTTGCCTACAAGTCTATCTGTCATGTGCCTCTGTCCTTGTCATTGAAAAAAGATTTGTCATTGAAAAAACATTTTCCTATTACAAGCAAAACCCCTTCCCTGAGCTGCCTGTCATTGTAAATCCAGTGTAAAACGAATTTCCATTTGCCACTGTATTTTCCGTTTTGCATATGAATTCTCCCAAAAACGATTTTTCCATTTCTTTCCTATGTTGCCCTGTTGTGCTGATTAGTATTATCTAAGCTTCCCTATCTCCTCAAGTGTAAAGAGTACGGATTTCCTTTAATTCTGTCCCCTAGCAGTTGTGAGTAATAATCAAAATCCCATTCGCCATTTTTCTCCAAAAATGGGTTTTCACTTTCTTTGCTGGTTTCCCATTTTGGGGTGGTGGGTTTTACCCCAAATTCAATTTTCTCTCTCTATTCTTACTCCTTGCCACTGTCTACCATTCTAAGGAATCAAGTTAAGCTGATGTTTGGGGGTGAGTGTTGCAGGGGGAAGTGCTAAACCGTTGGTGTTATCTCTTTATAAAAAAAAAGTTCTTCCTGTTTTGCCAATATCGATCCGTGTAATTGTAATAGAATATCTTAAACCTAACTGTTTTGTAGAGATTTGTGCATTTTGTATTGCCACAACACTGGTGGCTGTTAAATTGTTTGCTTTTCATTTTACGTTAAACCATAAATTAATAAATATCTTATTGATACAGACTGGCCTGGTTTCTAGTCCATTGTGACACGGGGTGTTTGTGAAGGTTGGGTGTGAGATGGGTTGGAGGCATACTCAGAAAGAATCCATAGTATATTAAAGATAAAAAGCGTTTTTATTGTGTGCCGCATTCATTGTCAGGGAAGGAGTCCTTGGCTGGAGTGTGCCGTGTAATAAAACTGTGACAAAGTGGGGGCTTATCCGGGATTGAGGTTAGAGTTTTCACCCGTGACAGTGCAAAACAACACACCAACCCATTGAAGGTAGTGTGATTTTTGGTGGCTAGAAAGCTGGGTTGCATTATAAAGGTGCCATCCAAAACCTTCTACCCTAGGTATCAGGGTTGTAGCTCAAAATAAAATAGTGTAACCATAATCTACGCAAGAGCAGGGTGGAGATTTTGTTCTTGCATAGATACCCCACCAGCAGTAGAACACATTTCATAATGAGCACAGTGGAAAAAAAAAATATATATATATATCAAGAAAACGCACAGGCCCCTGAACGGTTGTAACACTTCAAAAAACCGCTCAGGCAGGCATTTGCAAAAAATATTCCAGCGCACAAGACTTAAGCTATTCTAAAATTTCATTTTATTAAGGCATAATACAGCACATTACAAAAACAGGGGTAAATAATACATCCCTGTGACAGACACAAGGTGCCACAAAGCAGTCACCCCACGGGTGGATGAAAAGTCACGCATTCCGCCTGAATGCTCAGGCTTCCTCAGACCTTCTAAAATCCAAATGCGGCTAACACATCATGGAGTATAAAACCATAAAGCAATTACAGAGCACCTCTGTGCGTTACACATCACATGCGTGTTGCGGTCATGTGACTACTGCTCATGTAGGAGTTAAAATCTCTCCAACACAATGACCTCCATATTGGAATGGTCAAGTGTCTATAGAATAGATATATATGAAAGCATAATCTCAAAAGCATATCTAAATAGACACACTAGGACTATTCATAGGCTACTGCAAAGCAAACTGCACGGAGGAAAAGCTCGAAACTGCTTTTTTTTAAAAAAAATGTCATGATTATTTAATGTGTAACATCTGCGCACAAGTGTGCTCTTATATCATCGAAATGACTAACAGTGGCTCAAATGGCCACTACTAGGCACCCGCCCCCCCAAAAAAGGGTAAGTGCTCCTAAGCCAAGAGACTGCGCGCTGAGCAACAAAAACCTGATAATGAGAGGGCAAATGCCCTATTATGTTCCAACTTGAGTACATAAAAGGAGTGGATGTCCACTAATATGTATATGTGGAAGATTATCATAGTAGTCTAGGCAGGTGCCTATACTCAAACCATGTATAAACAGAATCTAAAAAGAGACCAGCTACGAGTTAATAAGACATATAATCACTTCTTACAGGGTGCAAATTCGCAAACAACATTTCCTATGTCAGTACTTCAGTGCAAATCAATAGCAGCTCAATCTAGATGAATTATCATAAAATGGATAATGTAGATGTACCTATTTAAAAGGAAACCAGCTACGAGTTAATAAGGCATGTAATCACTTCTTACAGGGTGCAAATAAGCAAACAGCATTTCCTATGTCAATACCTCAGTGCAAATCAATAGCAGCTCAATATAGATGAATTGTCATAAAGTGGAGAATGTAGAAGTTCCTATTTATATCCATTCCAACATTCAAATAACAATTCATCTATGTGATAACAATTAGATAAAGTGCAGTGCAAAAATGTGTAACCATTACTCTTCATAATGTAAAGACAACAAATCCTGTCTTAATATCACAATACCTGCAAAGCGTGTAAAAATAAGAATGTCTGCAGGTATAAAATATCATCTCATTCCTAGCCGGTTCACGATTGCAAAAACACATATAATTCAGCGTCTATATTCAGGCCTTTAGGTTTCAAGGTGTCAAATTTACATATGAGTGTAGCTTCCAACTTCCTCAATTTCAATTCACGGTTACCCGGTCTTTTGTTAGGAGGTACATGGGCCAACCCCGTGAAAGATAAGAATTGGACATCACCATTATGCTTATCCTGAAAATGACTCGTCAAAGGATATGTTAGATCACCATTTATTATGGCCCTATAATGTTGAAGGATCCGCATCTTAAGGGGACCAATTGTAGAGCCTATATAGTGGAGACCACAAGCACAGGTGATGGCATATACAACATATTTGGTGATACAGGAAATTCTATGTTTGTATTTCCAACATTGGCCATTAGCACTCCTAAAAGGAACCATCGATACATGCTTGCACAATTTACAATGGGCACATTTGAAAAAACCAAAACTGTTCCTTTGAATCATACGTGTGTTAACTGCTGGCCTAGTCTTGACCATACTAGGAGATAACATGGTTTTGAGAGTGGGAGCCTTTCGATAAGTAACCTGTGGAAAGTCATCCAACACTGACCTAAGATGAGGATCAGTGAGCAACACCTTCCAGTGTTTATTCATAATCAATTTGATTTCTTTAGCATGATGATTGAACCCTGTGATAAGCCTGATTTTTCTATCTTTGACTTTAGTTTTTCTATTCAACAGAAATTCTCTCGTGAGTGAGGCTGCTTTCGTAAAGCTCCTAAAGATGGCATTCTTGTCATAGCCACGTCTAACAAATCTATGACTGATATTTCTGGCTTCACTCATATAGTCGTTGTTATTGCTACAGGCTCTTTTGGCTCGCAAAAATTCTCCATAGGGGATAGAGTCAATTAGAACTTTAGGGTGATGACTCTTGGCGTGGAGAGTGGAATTAGAACTTGTGGGTTTTCTATACAGTTTGGACATCATCTTATCATTAACTACCTGGAATTCTACATCCAGAAATACAAGATTCTGTTGGCTGATGACTACCGTTAATTCTAAATTTAACGTGTTGGTATTAAGTATCTTAACATATTCAGATAGTTCCATTTCTGTCCCATCCCATATAATAAACAGGTCGTCTATAAAACGATACCAGACTATGATATGTTTAGTCCAATGTTCCAATTCCTCTGCCCACGCCTTGTGTATCTCCCACCAGCCCATATAAAGGTTGGCGTATGTCGGGGCCATGCATGACCCCATTGCCGTTCCTCTTATTTGTTGGTACAGTTGATCTTCATAAAGGAAATAGTTATGTTCCAGACAAAAAAGTAGCATATTTAATAACATCTGATTATGCTGTCGATAACTAATTGATTACTTTCCAGAAATGCTTGGCAAGCCTTCATGCCTGCTGCATGTTGAATCGAAGTATATAGGGAAACTACATCAATAGATACAAGAAAATAGCTGGGCTCCCAATTAATATTTTCCACCTTTCCAAGCAGGTCTGCTGTGTCTCGTATATAGGAGCTCAAGCTCAACACAAAAGGCTGAAGAAAAAAGTCCAAATATTTAGATGTATTTTCTAATAGACTCCCCATCGAAGAAACAATGGGGCGACCTGGAGGGTTCAATAGTGTTTTATGGATCTTGGGATTGAAGTATATTAGAGGGGTCACTGGATGAGCATTTTTAAGAAAGAAATATTCATCTCAATCTATGAGCTCTAGATCACTCCATTCTTTCAATTTGCCATGATATCTCGTTTGGTTTCCAATAGTGTTTCCATAATTATTGGTATATAGTTCGTGTTGTCACTTAATTGTCTCCTGGCTTCCAATTCGTAGTTGGCACTGTCCATCACGACAATCCCCCCTCGCTTATCTGAAGGTCGTATGACTATAGAATAGTCATTTTTTAACACTTGAAGAGCATGGAATTGCAAATAATTCAAGTTCCGATGTTTCGAGGAGAGATTGCTAGATAACGTTTTAAGGTCTTTCATCACTAGCTCTTCAAAAATATCTATAGGTCCACAGGTGATATTCGGACAAAAAGTGGACTGAGGTCGAAATTTAGTCGGACAATTCAGATCAGTAGAGATCCCAAATACAGCTTCCAACACAGAATTATCTAACCTGATGTCATCCTCCATATTAGTTTCACCAGATTCTTCCATGTCGGTTAAACATAAGAGGCTGGCCAGATCTTTTTCTGATAGTATAGAAACCTCTTTCATTGCCTCTTTCTTTTTAGAACCTTGATTTACCTCAATTTTAGTTGCATAAAATTTGGCCAGCTTCAACTTTCTGGTAAATTTATATAAATCAACCCTAGTAGAGGTGTAGTCAAACACGTGGGAGAGGCTAAAAGAGAGACCCAGGGAAAGAACTGAGGTTTCATGGTATGTTAAGCTTCTTTTAGAGATATTAAAGATTTCAATTGGAGGTCTTGTTGCCTCTGGTTTTCCCCTTCTGCTTCACTCCAGATCTCGTTGCCATCGGCTTTTGGTTGTCTGTGTTGAATCCCCCGCCTCGTTTTCCTCTGCCGCCTCTTGTTGCTGCCCCTCTTCCTGGTCCTTTGTATTGGCCACGTCCTCTTTTCTCTGACTTGCTGTCCAAATGCATTAATTTGAACTCTTCTAAAAAGTTTAATTTTTTTGAACTTATTCCTTCTGTTTCTGATGAGCTCAATTCAGAGCTACTTGGTTCTTCACTTAATGTAGCTGATGCTGGCACATTGCTGGTTTCCATTTGTTGCAGTCTGATTTTGATGGGGTTATCAAATCTCTTGGCAAAAGTATAGATCCTCCCTTGTTCATAATCAATGCAATCTCGTTTGAATTTGTGCTGTTTTCTTGTTCTGATCTCACCCTCATATCTTTCCAAATTTTCTTCCAGGCGCGACATTCACAGCTTACATTCATCGCCCTCTTCTGAAGAAAAAAGTTGTTCTTCCATTGTTTCAATGTCTTTAAGAAGAATGATTCTATCTATTTTTGCGTATTTCACCAAGCTCTCTATCATTTTGAAGGAGCAAGTGTTGGTGTGATCAGTCCATTCCTTAATTAATTCAGGATTCATATCCTCAAACGTAGGGATCGTGAGGATTCTCAGTCCTCTAGGGATTCTTTGCACATCGAGATATGTTTGTAAAGTCATTGCCTCCCACCATTTAGATATTTCCTTTTTCTTGATCCTTTCAAGCTTGTCTAATTTCTGTTGCACAGTAAGACTGGCTGGAAGGCTGCTGTCCACCTCTGTTTCTGTAGTTATCGTCTCTTGGTTAAACAGGATGCTAGCCGCAGCTCTCCTCCTGGCTTCGACCTGGTCTGTCATAGCAACGGGTTGAGCAAAGCTATAGCCCGTGCTGAACTAATGAAAAGTGCTGTATGCAAGAAATAGCTAATCAACCAAGCTAAATACCGCCAGGCGCTATGATAATACTATACTATGATAATCTTCCACATATACATATTAGTGGACATCCACTCCTTTTATGTACTCAAGTTGGAACATAATAGGGCATTTGCCCTCTCATTATCAGGTTTTTGTTGCTCAGCGCGCAGTCTCTTGGCTTAGGAGCACTTACCCTTTTTGGGGGGGCGGATGCCTAGTAGTGGCCATTTGAGCCACTGTTAGTCATTTCGATGATATAAGAGCACACTTGTGCGCAGATGTTACACATTAAATAATCATGACATTTTTTTAAAAAAAAGCAGTTTCAAGCTTTTCCTCCATGCAGTTTGCATTGCAGTAGCCTATGAATAGTCCTAGTGTGTCTATTTAGATATGCTTTTGAGATTATGCTTTCATATATATCTATTCTATAGACACTTGACCATTCCAATATGGAGGTCATTGTGTTGGAGAGATTTTAACTCCTACATGAGCAGTAGTCACATGACCGCAACACGCACGTGATGTGTAACGCCATTTGTAATTGCTTTTTGGTTTTATACTCCATGATGTGTTAGCCGCATTTGGATTTTAGAAGGTCTGAGGAAGCCTGAGCATTCAGGCGGAACGCGTGACTTTTCATCCACCCGTGGGGTGAGTGCTTTGTGGCACCTTGTGTCTGTCACAGGGATGTATTATTTACCCCTGTTTTTGTAATGTGCTGTATTATGCCTTAATAAAATGACATTTTAGAATAGCTTAAGTCTTGTGTGCTGGAATATTTTTTGCACATGCCTGCCTGACCGGTTTTTTGAAGTGTTACAACCGTTCAGGGGCCTGTGCGTTTTCTTGACATATACGGATTTGGCTAAATTAGTTTTCCTAGCACCGGCCACTGAATGAGGGAGAGCGCCAATATATATATATTTTAATGGTGCAGTTTATTATAAACTTTAATTTTTCGTTTTTTAGCGGATTGCATTTTAGAGTATCTTTAGCTAGTCGTCCGGTCTCATACTGCTTCTTTTCCAAAAGGTATGTTGCCCAGTTCTAGAATTTTCTGTAGGAATTGGACAACAGTGAAGATGAATTTGTAATCTCGCCCATTCATGGTTTTCGTCCATCTCGTTTCGGGGTCCATTTGTTTTGCCGAGATGTTAAAGTGCCAAAAATCAATCTCTTTTCTGTCAGTTCTGGACATATCATTAACAGATGATGTGTCGTTTCAGATGTCTCTTCATTTTTGCAAAATCGGCAGTGTTGTTCTGATTCCGCTATTTGTCGAGTCATAGCTAGATAATCTCTAGTGGGTAAGATGTTAAGTCTCAACTTCATGTATGCTGTACGGATTCGGGGATCCGGGAATGTTAGTAGGTACTTTGGTGTCTCATTGATTGTGCATATATCAATTAGGCATTGGATGTTCCTTGAGTATGTTTTTCTGATGGTGCACGTTTTTATCCAATCATTCTAAAACCAATTTTTCTTAGCATCTTGCAGTCTTTTTGTAAGAATCTCGACTGATATGTCTTCATTTATGAGAAGCCGGAGTAGGTCTTCTTTCCACGCTTGTAGTATAGAGTTGTTCATGGTCGTAGGATGGTTTCTCAATATTTCTATTGCTGGTATTTTTTATCCGATAACAGTTTGCAGATGTCTAGTTGTTTCTATTTCACGATTGATGATATTGACTGGGTGGCTATTTCATGGCGTATTCTGTTCATTGGATAAGAGGATGGTAATTTTAGAATCTTCCGCCAGAATGTAGCTTCTAGTTTCGTCCAGTTTGTTGTTTTTGCAAATGGCCTAGCTTTGCTTCCCTATGTTAATGTAGGAATTACCTTTTGTCTGTAATACGATAGTATTGGTCTAAAGGAGAATTTTCAAAATGTTCAATGGATCACGCATCCTTGTTGGGCTAGTGATTGTATTTTTGATTCTAACTTGTTGATTCATTGTTTTTCTACTTTTGATTGATATATTGTGATGCCCAGGTACTTGAATGTTGTGACTTCATCTAGTTGGTTATCTTCAAGAGTCATATTCAGTGGCTTGGACTTCTTGAAGGGTAGCTGGGTCAGTGACATCACTTTTGTTTTGTCAGTATTAATATGAAGTTCGTTTTGGTTCAGGTATTCTCCCAATAACTGTAGGCTTTTTCTGTAGACCAGATGTTGTTTTATCTAATAACACAATGTCATCTGCATACATCATTATTGGTACTGGGATTGAGTTTATTTTGGGCGGATTTAGATTGCTGTTTTTCATGTGGTCTTCGAAGTCTGCAGTGTAGAGGGTGTAAAGAATTGCTGCCAGCGGACATCCTTGTTTTAATCCGTTGTTTGTCTTGATAGATGGCGTGCTGATTCCAATTTTTGTCAGTCTGATTTTTATGGAAGTATTCGGGTAGAGTAATTTGAGTGGCTCCAATATATCAGCGGGACAGTTCCATGCCGTTAGTTTTTTCCACAGATTCTGTCTTGATATGGAGTCAAACGCCATGTGGAGGTCGATAAATGCCGCATGAACCAACGTTTTGTTTTTTATTGCTTCATGTTTGATTAAATTCAGAAGCCTTAAGTTTATGTTTCTGCCAACGTTGCAAGTGAACCCTGTTTGTCGAATAGCGAATGGCTCATTTTCTAATGTCCAGCATTTTAGTTTTTATAGTAGAATTGATGTAAATAGCTTCCCTAGTGGATCAAGGAGAGCTATTGGTCTGAAATTTCTCGGGTCGTCTCTGGGACCTTGTTTGTAGATTGGAACAATCGTTGCAGTTTGCCAAGATTGGGGAATCTGGTTATTTCTGTTGATTGTGCTGAGCACTTGTTCCATGAAGCTGACCCACAGGTGTGCATGTTTCTTGATTGCTGCATTTGACAAACCATCGGGCCCTGGCGCGTGGGAGCCGTTCAATTTGTAGATAATTTCCGTCAGTTCTTGTTTGTCATATTTTATGCACCACAGTTTATTCCCGCTTGGTTGGCTAACGCATAAATCAGTGCTCATTTGGCAGTATATAGCAGAAGAAAAGTGTTGCATCCATTGTTGTTGGGAGACGTTTGCTGTCAAATCTTGTTGTTTTTTTGTGTTGTTGTTCAGCAGGTTCTATAATTCTCTAAGGTTGTGTGTTTTATATGATCTCATGATTGCTTCCACATCCTCTTTTAGTAGTGTCTTTTGGAATGTTTTTTTTTTCAATTTACATAGGATTGTTTTGCTTTTTTTATCTGCTGATTACTACTAGGGCTGTTGGTATTTCTCAGCGGATGGATTGTATTCCGCATTTCTCTTTTCCTCTCTGCCAGTTCTAAGTTGTAGGTGTATAGATGTATATTGTTGTCGTACTTCCTCTTTTCTTTGAGAAATGGTGTTAACAGGTGGTTATAGTTGAGTTTGTCTGTATCTTTTGTCAATGGATGCAGTATTTTGTTAATTAGCTCCTGGATTTGAGGTTGGGTAATTCGGTGTCTTAGGTTTTTTCCCACAACTTCTATCGGTGTACATGAGAGTTTTATTTGGGTTCCGCTAGCCCTTGGCCTTTAGCTGATAGTTGGTAGTGGTCACTTGTTGTGGTAGGATCTGTGGAAACTTAGGTTATTGATTCTCTCAGATCGTATGATAGGTAGATGTAGTCTATTACTGTTGAGGAGGTTCTTCTTATCCAATTTGGTTTAATCTTGCCTGTGTCATCAATTGGCTGCTTTACACGTGTAAGGTTCCATATGTTCATTTCTTTCTGCCATCTCTTGGCTCGCAAGGGTAAATCTGCGTTGTTCATTGGCTCTCCTTTATTCGTATACAGATGGATGTTCAAGTCGCTGCATATGATGAATTTGGCGTGGTTATATATTGTAAGGGTTTCATCTATCTTTATGAAAATTCCATCCAAAAAAGTGTTATCATTGATGGTAGCAGGATTCAAATAGATGTTCATGAAGGATATCAGACGTTGAGTTTTCTCTCGTATGTATGGTCCATGATTTTGCTGTATTTTAATTATCGTGTTTTGAATCCATGAGTTGATGTTATTAGTGCTCACTGTACTCCAAGTTGGACTCATTTTTATTAATGTGAGAAGTCCTGATGAGGGTCTTCCTTGGGATCCTTTGATGCCCGGATTCAGGAGAGTGATGAATCCATCGCAAGCGGGTTTTTATGTCAGCCATGTTTCTTGCAGACATATAATATTAAAAGATTCTAGATTGGATGATGGTTGATTGAATAGATGAGTGTTTCCCCTTGTATTCCACGTGCATATGGACCAGTTTCCTTCACTTATCTTTGATGGTTATGATTCTAGTGATGACTTCGTTGGATGTTCAGACTGCTGACTTTCAAAGATTCGTCGAAAGGGATAATTTTCATTGACTATTTCTGCTCTGTATTTTGGGTGATCTGTTAGCGATCTCATGGTTGCAGGAGTTGTCTCCCTCGGTTGTGTTCTATTCATCCTTGGTGTTTCATCATCCACTTTGGAGTACCCAGGTTTAGAGTTTTGATTTTTCTGTTTTGTTTCCCCAGGCTTCCTATGTTGTGAGACATTTGAGCATTTGAAACCGAGTTTGTTTAATGTGTCTTTCATTGGCTATATATGGCTAGACAGCACTTCCTATTCAAATTGTTCATTAGAGGGGAATGAGCAGAACAAAAACATAAAGCCTGGCAAGGTAGAATGATGCAAGAGGTGACTCCTATAAATATGGATGTGTGGCAGGACAGTGGCCTGTTACATCAATCCCTGACTGACTTTTATATGACACAGAACATCAAAGATGAGCAAATTAAAATGGTCCAACTCCACATGATAGTCATGGAAGAAAGGGACCAGCAGATTGAAAATTCTCTGCAAAATCAGTCGGAGCTTTTAAATCAAACAATGAGTGAGTTAAGGCGGATAGAGGAGAAAATGCGAGAGAGCCAAAATTCTGAGTTAGAATTAAGAAACCTCATCAAGCAGCTAAAGGCAGTACAGCAACAAACTCATTCAGAGCAGGAATCCCAATTATCTGCACTAAAAGAGGAGTGCCAAGAAAGGGTTGATTCCCTGAAAGAGAGTCAACTCAAATTGAACCAACAAGTGACATACAATAGAGTATGTTTAGAGGACATGTGTGCATATCAAAAGCAGATTAAGAAATAATTGGAAGAGGAGATTAATCAGTGGGTTATAAAGGAGGTTCATTTCGAAGCAGATTTTGACCAAGAGCGCCAGTAGCTGGGCACTGTAAAACAACAGAGAGTTCACCTCAGTGAACAGAATAACAGGCTGTGTCAGGAAAAAGATGTCCTGTGCCAGGAAGTGTGCCAGTTGAAGGCAGACCTGGAGAAAGGAAAGTCAGATCTTCAGGAACTGACTGACCTAAAAGCAGCGCATGGAAGATTGATGGGACATATGAGGCGAATAGAATTTGATCAAGAGCAGGCAACACAGCCCGAAAATGCACAGAGTGAGGAGATGCATCTCCTGCAGCAGAAATGGTCTGAGTATTCCCAGACAATACAAGAAGCACAGAAAGAAAATGAGGCCTTTTGTGATGAGAACATGGGACTCCAGAGCCAAGTAGATGCACAAGGTCATAGAAGTCAGTCAAGCCCTGATAGCAGAGCATGAGGCTCAGGCCTTTGCATACCATCAAGAGATAGGGGCTGAGAAAGAGAGATTCAAGAGGTTAGAGAGTGGCATGGCAACCCCTGATCACAGTGTGATGTCCTCTGTGCCAAGGGCTCAAGCCAATTTACCACCATATATGCGCAATGCGCTGCTAACTTCATGTCTACAAGTTCACAAGAATCAGGAAACATGAGCAGCCAGACTAAATTAGGCCCAGCATGATTGAGCCGGCAGGCCAGCGTCCATCAGAGATTGATGGACGTGCATCCCTGTTTAGGTTAAAAAATATTGTGGCCAATGCACAGACCAGGGAGACCCCTATGAAGAGAAAATCAGGGAGTTAGACGGGCAGAACCATCAGCTACAAAGGAACCACCTGGTCCACTTTGCAGATAAAAAGGAGTCTGAGTTTAGGCCCCAAAAGAGCATCTTGAAAACTTCCACCCAATCAGGGAGGTGCGGGGAGTTCTCCACCAACCCCGGAAGAAGGGAGCAGTCAGATGAGTACTCCCCTGTGCAAAAGTGGGAGTCCAAGGGAAGTGACCCAGAGAGCCCACAATACAACAGGGGAGAAGAGACTAGGCCCTGTCATTCTGGGAGAGACTCTCAGTCTCCCAGAATCAGGGAGAACCTAGTGGATAGGTATGGGACCTCAAATAGCAGCAGCTCTGAGTCTGAGGGTGAATGGACTCGGGTGCAGCGGAAAAAGAAGGCTGCCAAATAAAAGAGAACTCTAGTAAAGGACCCCATTAGACAGATAAAAGCCATTAGAAACTTCATGACCCTGTACCATAAAAATGACAAATACTCAGTCTGGGAGTATCTGGAGCTGTAAGACCAGATGATAACGTCATTTGGCATCAAAAATTATCAGAATTCTATGGAGTCTGCCAAATGGACATTCTCCCCAGAATACTCGATCTTCTTTGCTGGGCTGGAGTTTCAGAATCATTCAAGGTGGTCTACCTACAAGGCGGCCATCTTGAAGCACATTTCTGTGCACCGAAACCCCCAGAAGGCTCACTAGGTGGCCTACAACCTGCAGTGCGGAGAGGACTGGCCCTGAGAGAATGTGTCCAAGAATTGAAGCAGGCATTTAGACAAACCACTAGGCGGGTGCGCACAAACAGTAGGGAGTTCATCAATATCTATTTCCATGCACTCTCTAAGTACATTATGACGCAGTTGGTTAGGCACTTCCACAATGAAAGGACCCTGGACTGGGTAATAGAACAAGCTACCCGGATCTATGAGGCCCAAAAGCCAGTAGAAAATAAGAATTCCCCCAAAAATACCAAACCAACCAACACCCCGCTGCTGCCAAGGTGGCAGAGGTGAAGGTTACCCCCATTTTGGACTTAGGAATGGGGGGCCTAAAAATACACCTCCCACTAACCAACCAAACCAAGGCATGGAAGACCCTCTGACCAGTCCCAAGCAGGTGGTAGTCAGGCAGGGTACACCACAAATGTGTCACCTGACTCTGCCATCTACATCAGCCAAAGGGTCAAGGGGAATAGACCCATCTTGGTGTATGTATGAACTCCCCCGGCTCAGGGGGAGTTCCAATCAGGTGAGTCGGCCCCAGGAAACTTCCCTCCAAACCTCCCTCAGGAGGGCAGTAATCTTCCACGCTCTAGTTTAAATTTCTTCCCTAGGTACCCTCAAAACCACAACATTCAGAACAACCCTTCTTTCTCCTCCCACTTTCAGGAGTCTAGACCACCAAATCAGGGAGAAGGGAGACCAAGAATGGAGAGCTACCCGGGAAACCTTCCATATCAAGGCTACTCTGGGGGAAGGGACAGTTACCCTTCCCAAGAGCAGCAAAGATTTGACTCAAGACACCCGTATGATATGATATGATATTTTATTTATATCGCGCTCACACACATGTGTTTCAGAGCGTGACCAAGCAAAGGGAGGGGAACAGGGGAGAACAAAATACGATCTTACTAGGCCCAGTGACATTAAGAACGTGCAAGTGCATGGAAAAGGGAAGAGGGGGAAAGTGCATGGAGGGGGAGAAGTGGAAAGTGCGGACAGAGGAGAGAACAGAATAAATAATCAGTGGGATAAATAAGTGCAAAAAGGTAGTGCAGCCAGACACGTGGCAAGTGCATGATTAGTCAGATAGAGTTTATCTGATAAGTGCAGAGGAAGAGTGGGGGCCTGTATGGGTACGGATACAGATCCCAGTGCCAAAGGTGGCCAGAGGCAGTGCAGGAGGGAGGCAGGGTGCGCAGGTATCTGGGCCCGAAGGATAGAGGGTGACCAGATGCACAGTGCTGAGAGAAACAGATCAGTAGGGGAGAGGGGGGGGGCAAAGGCAGCAGCGAAGAGGAAGGTCTTGAGGTGCCTCCGGAACCGGAGATGGTTCTCCTCAAGTTTCAGGATGGCCGGGAGGCTGTTCCAAAGGGAGGCCCCAGACGAGGACAGAGACCTGCCCCCAGCAAGTTTCTTTGAAAAACGCCAGACCCTGAGGGAATTAGACATAGAGGAGCGAAGGGCTCGAGAAGGGAGGTATTTACGGAGGCATAGTTGCAGGTATTTCGGTACCAGGCCCCAGAAAGCCTTGTGGACAATGCAGAGGGTTTTAAATTTAATCCTTGCATCCACTGGGAGCCAATGAAGGGATTTCAGAGCTGGAGAGATACGATCCCAGGGCTTGAGGCCAAGGACAAGTCTCGTAGTCCTGTTCTGGATTAGTTGTAAAGGGCGGAGAGTGGAGGCAGGTAGATTTAGAAAGAGGCTGTTTCAATAGTCCAGCCTGGAGAGAACCAGGCCTTGGGAGACTGTGAGCTTCTGGGGGGAGGAGAGGAAAGGCAGAGTACCTCTAAGGAGGCGCAGTACAGAGTTTGAATTTTTAGAGACGTCAGAGATGTGTGAGGAGAAGAAGGCAGGCTGGCCAGAGAGTGAGGGGAAAGGATGTCAAAGGTGTACCGATGAGGAGGATCTCAGTTTTGTTGGCCAGCCAGAGAGGGTGTCACAACTGGAACGCCAGGTCCAGAGCTTGACCCAAGACCTGAGTCACATGTTGAGGGCTCAGCAGAATTTCAGATTAACATGGATGCTCAGAACAGCTCGAACCCAGGGTCGGGCGCCCTGGAACAATGATGGGGGAAGAACCCTGACAACCAACAGGTTCCAGAGGAGGAGGTTCGGGAGGAAGGGGATGCAAAGCCCAAGAGGAAGCTTCCTTCCTTACCTGTGAAAAGCCCCTAGAAACCTCTGAACTTGAACCCAAATCTCCTAACCCCAAAAAGGTTGCAACCTAGGGAAAAGAGGCTAAGTAGGAGAAACAAAGGGACAAAGAAGACCCATTTTGTGGAGGAAGTCAGTGTCCTCCAGTTTGAAGGGGAAGAATCCTTGGGGGATTCTGGGAAGAAAGTCTTCTCTTTCAAGGATAGAGGGATTCCGTCCAAAGAAAAATGGGTCCCAAAAGACCATTGTGAATAAGTGATCCCAAGCCAACCTCCTATCCAAAAGCAGCATTTGAGCAACTTAATTCAGGAAGGGGGGAGAGTCACCAAATTCCCCTCACATCTCTTCCTGGACAACTCCAGAACTTCGACGGGAATGCCATTCCCATAGAGGGGACTGCAGATCTGGAGATCAAAATTGGGCATCACAGGGTGAAACACCTGGTTATAGTCGTTACTCCAGAGGGGACCCACTGTCTCTTAGGGAATGACCTTCGGAGGTTGTCTCCACTAACAGACTGTGTGAACATGGTCCTCTGTACACAGACTAACCGGTCGATAAAATTAAAACAGAGCACCAACTATGTAAGTATAAATGGCACATGCCACATGGTTGAGCATCAGTCTGACCAAATTGAATTCCATTTTAGGAACAATCAAGTCCCCGACATTACTGTAATTGCTGTAGGACAACAAACTGGTGATGGGAACCCTTCTCCATTCCTGAAAATCAAACTTCCTTCCAGTTCTAAGTAGCATTCCACACTGGAAGGAAATACCCTGAAATTGTATACTGATCCTCAATTTGAAAACCTAAATCCCATGATAAAAAGTGATGCGTTTTAGGGGGGGAGCCTAAAAATACACCTTGTTTTTATTGTGCACCACATTCATTATCGGGGAAGGAGTCCCTGGCTGGTGTGCCATGTAATAAAACTGTGACAAGACCATAAGATTCAGTATGTAGATTAAGCTGGGAGATGACCAGCTTTTCCTAGAGTTTGTCCAGGAAAAGTGTGATGGAGATCAGACGATAGTTAGCCGGAGAGGAAGGATCGGCCAAGGGCTTCTTTAAAAGGGGGTGCACAAGAGAGTGCTTAAGGGGGAGAGGAAAGTTCCAGTGGCAAAGAAGTGATTGCAGAAATCGGCCAGGGCTGGAGCAAGGGTGTCGATGTGGTCCTTGATGGTTCTGGATGAGCGGATGAGCAGGGGAGAACCTGCTTTGATGACAAATTCATAGATCGGACTTGTCTAGAAACATCGTCATGGATGAACTGGGGAAAGGAGGAGAAAAGAGGAGGAGAGACGACCTCAGACGGGCCAGGAGTGGTAGAGGAGGAGGAAGAGGAGGTAGAGGAGGAGAGGGTGGACAGATGTCTTGAGTTTTAGTAGTGAAATGAGAGGCCAAGGGCATGCAGAGGGCCTGGGACGGAACAGGAGAGGTAGAGACTGCAGCAGGATTGGCCAGCTCCAAATAATGTTAACGTTCAAAGCCTTAAATTGGATTCCGAACTGGAAATAAAGGGGCTGGGGTATACAAAGTATTAAAGTACTTGATTAAGACAAAATACGATTTGTGGGACTGGAATAAAAACAATGACCACGTTTCCACCTTAAAAAGCGATCAGCAAGTGTCAAAAGTGGTGCATAGGTTTAAGAGACCACAATTGTATCTTATTTTGAGTCCAAACCCTTAAATGTGCATGCTGATATTGCGCTTACGCATACATCAACTCCCTCGCTTTACTGTCCTGGGCCCTCAGTTGAAACTACAGCCGGGTGAAAGATACTGTCTTGTCTATAAATTGCAGGACTCCCCGGAAATAGCGAAACATCTATTCACGGCGGAGTGAATGAACTTAAGCTCTCTTTAAAGGTGCCCCTATGTGGGCCTTGTAAATGAATATGATTCTATAAAACCAGTTAATTTCTGGAACTATTATTTGAACTCCGAATCTGTGTCGCTGCATATTGCACTTTATGGGGTCCGGTTGCAAATTAAAAAGCAGATAGGCGTTGGACCTAACTAGATCAGATATTTAACAGTTACTGAGACGCTTGTCTATTTGGGAACATACGCTCAAGCTAATTTGCACTTTGCTTACTTGCACATAATTGGCAGGACTGAACTGTATGCTCATTTGCACATTGCCTATTTGCACATATTTATATATAACATCAGATTACTAATCTGTGTAGTATGATTTATGAACACATATTTCTGGTGGATGACTATTTTATTAATGTTATTATATGTGAATTGAAAGACTAACAAAAGAGTCAAATATGATCTTTTATAAGGAGGAAAACTGAATGTATTTTAAGGTCTGCTACCTTTTTTGTATATTTGAAAGGAACTTGGGGTTGGTCATCCTAGGTTACCTGGGTGCAACCAGACGTGGACTCCCTGCTCACTGTGCTTAGAGAGGCTCAGCTTCACCTCACTGATGATGCCCAGCAAGGCTGAAACACGTGTATGGGGTTGCTGATGGTACTCTTGTTCAGAGAGGAATTGCCATAGTATTTCGGTGCTGGACTGCCCTTGTGGGCGGTACAAAGACTGATATGCAAATGGATATTTCCCATCTGTGAAGGTACAGTGAGCAAAAAGCAATGGCTGCGAACTCTCAATGTGGTTAATAACCACTGAACAGGTTATCATGCCTTGTTCTTTCGAGAGAGGGGCGCCTGCTACCTTTTTTGTATTTTAAGGTCTTTTATGAGTTGCATTCTATTGCTGTCATTTTATTGTGGATTATATTTATATGTAAAAGTAATGATTTGTAAGAGGTCGTCTGACTAATTACAATTAAAAAAATAAAAATAAAAAGCTTTTCCGGTACTGCTTATTGAAAACTAACACTAGTGATCCCAGATCATCACAAGGTAAGGAGGAGGATGCCATTTCACCACTGCTTCTTCAGAATCTGATACAAGTATCCCTGTTTATTTATTTGTATTTGTAAAGCGCACAAACAGCCCACAGGCATCGAGGCGCTGTTGCCGAGATTGTCTTATTTGCACATATTTGTCTTAGTTACGCAGGTATGATTAGCTCTAGGTTACATTGAGCTTGAAAACAGTGTTGCCTTAGTAACATGTGGAGATATTGGTACAGGAGACATGCATTAGCTGTTGGTTACAGAGAACAGCAGTCAAGCAAGAGGAGCTTAGGTGAACAGCAGGGTTTTGATTAGTTTCTTGAATGCTAGGTGACATTGAGTGATCCTAGCTTGTGGAGGGAGGGGATTCCAGTGTGTTGCTGCCAGTACTGGTAAGCTGAATCCTCCTGCTCGCGCTCTCCTGGTTTTGGGAACGGATATCTTGTTAGCATAGGCTGTTCTGGTGGGTCTGGTGGGTACTTGCTTGACAACCCTTTGCACCAGGTACAACGGGGCCCGGTTGGGAAAACATTTGTGTGTTATGGCGAGGGCTTTAAAGGCTATCCTCTCTTTGATGGGGAGCCAATTAACTTGCTTTCCTGTGTCAGAAATGTGTTCCCTTTTGGAGAGGCCAGTGGCTTCCCTAAGGGCATTATTCTGGACTGTCTGTAGTTTGGAGAGGTTTTTATTGGAGGTCCCTAAGAAGAGGGCATTACAATAGTCTAGTCTAGATCCGATTATTGCTCTTGCAATGGTAAGACATTTTGGCTTCGAGAGATATGGTCTTAAAGCGTTGATAAGTTTGGAGTAATATGCAGAGGTGGAGGCAATGGCATTGACCTACTTGTTCATTGAGAGGTCCGAGTCGAGGTAGACACCCAGGGTCTTTACCGTTTGCAGTACTGGGATTGATGAATGGTCAATAGTAAAGGAGCTGTATTGTTTATCCAACTTCTCGAGTGTGGCTGGAGATCTAATTATCAGAAGCTCGGTTTTATCCCCATTGAGGCATAACCAGTTTTCTGCCATCCACGTTTGAATTGTGGAGTAGATTGACTCGAGGGTAGCCTTATCGGCTTCATAGTAAGGGGGATGAGAATCTGTGTGTCATCAGCATAATTGGTATATGTCATGCCCAGGGCGTCCAGGATCTGGAACAGCGGCCTGCTAAACAGGTTATAGAGGGTGGGGGAGATGCAGGATCCCTGTGGGACTCCACATTTAATGAGGCTTGGGTAGGCTGAGTCAGAAAATACTTTCATAACCCTTTCCTGAAGAAACGAGGTGATCCAAGCTTTGGCTGCTGGGGAGAAGTTAGCGGCAGTGGAGAGGTGGTGACAGAGTGTATTGTAATCCATCAGGTTGAATGCCGCTGATAGATCAAGGAGCAGAAGGAGCGCAGGTTTGCCCGCATCTCTCAGGTCGTCCGTTTGATTTTTTAAGTCTATGAGAGCAGTTTCGGTGCAGTGCCCTGGGCGGAATCCCGACTGCCTAAGATCAAGCACATTCTTTGCCTCCAAAATCTTCTGGATTTGCAAGTATGCTGCCTTGTCAAGAATTGTTAGGAGAAAAGGGACTGTTGTGATGGGTCTGTATTTCCCTGGGACAGTTGGGTCAAGGGTCAGCTTTTTAAGGAGAGGGCGTACCCATGCTTCCTTGAGACTAGTGTGGACACGGCTTTATTGGAAGGAGGCGTTGATGAATGCAGTGAGAAAAGGGGCAAGGGGGGTGGTGCAATCCTTAATAAGTTGAGCTGGGTGGGCATCCCCCTTGCAGGCGGATGGTTTGATTGAATTCAGGAGAGCGATAACCTCTTGTTCACTCATGTCCTTAAACTCAAAGGATGGGGTGTCATTGCTGGTGATAGTCTGTGTAAGGGTTATCTGGTGACTAAGGGCTTGTTGATGGGCTAGGATTTTGTTCTGGAGCAGGATAAGTTTGTCCAGCATGGCTGTTTGGATTTGGTTGCACCAATCTTCATCCTTGTGGAGCGTTAGTGGAGGAGGGGTAGTGGGTGTTTCCAACTCCCTAAAGATGGCAAAAATGTCCTTGGTATCACATTTTGTATTTGCTATCCTTGAGTTGAACGAGGAGGCTTTTGCTGTAATGATTTCCGTTTTATATTCTTTGGATATGGTCTTGAGGGTAGACTTGGTGGCGTCGTCAGGGTCTGCTTTCCAGTGGAAAAGCTTATATAGTTCACCTTACTAACCTATCCTGGTTCAAGATAGGTTTTTTGGGATGTAACTGCAGTGTGACGTGATTAGTGGACAAAACCAGCTGACAACCGCCTAGACACTGAGCATGGAGAACGTTGCATTGTTCATACTGCAATCCCTGTCATTTGAATGGATATTAAAGACAGCTGAGCTCTGCTCTATGGCTGAGTCTTCCATTCTTGGTGCAGGGTATTTCCAGGCCCCAGTTCCACTTGCCTGTACATTGGAAGGCTGCCAATAGTCCCCTGACAGCTTTTACAGGTGTTAGCGAGAGAATGGTTGCTAAGACCCCTCTGCAATAAGACCCCCTTGTCCTGCCGCATGCCCAAAGAGTCGGGTCATAACCCACGAAGAACAGGTAAAAAAAGACCACAAGTGGATGTTTGAGAGGTCGTCAGGAATCACCTTGGAGAAATTCCTGCCTGCTCTCCGTGGGACACCAAGCAGACCGGACAGCAGAGTGGCAGATTAAAGGGAAAGGCGGTGTCCGAGGACTTCAGCAGATCAGCACAGTATCACTCAGCCATATCACAAACATTGGGACGGGAAAGTTGTTGTTTGCTGATTGTTTTGTGTTGTTGTGAAGAAAAGAGAAAAGAAAACCAGTATTCTAGGCGCTTAGCTTGCTTTATGGATGAAAGACAAAGAAAAGATAAAAAAGACTATCCGTTTTAAGCAGAGAGCTTAGTTATGGACGATTTACATGTGGAAATCCTGTTTCTCGGTGGTAGCATAGCTCTGTTAGGTTGCAGAAGGTAGTGTCTTAGTTTATCTCACGGAGATGTTATCCTATGCGATGGTATAGAAGAAGAACCATATATTTGTTGGAAATCCCTGGTTGAAAGCAGGAAAAAGGCCGAATGTAAGGTTATGTTGTTCGTGTTGTGTTTTGAAGTAGCGTTGCGATTTTGGGGGTGTATTCTGAACTATCAAGACCTTTGCCTTAGAGTTGTGATGTCACATGTAGAGTTCATAAATAGGACATGGAGAGTTGTGATGGACATGAAGACCCGTAGTGAGAAGCAGAGTTAAAAAAAGGTGATGTTTTTTAACATGGCAAGATGATAGTCAAGTTGTTATAGACGATTATACCCTTTTGGGCGAGGCTCAATGAGCACATGAAAGAATTGTAGGTTGGCCTTTAAGGGCAGAGAGCACAGTGTGTGTGGGGCATGGAGCACACTCTTGTTCATGGTGGTGAGTCAGAGAGGCTGTTGCAAGTTTTGTGGAGATTTTTTGTGGCTTTGAGAGAGCCCCGTCTACGCCAGTGGTATGCGAATTTGGTCTTATAGAAATTCGATATGCCATTATGAATCAGCCAGTCTTATATTGACTGCGGATATGGAATAATAAAGTTCTATTCCCATTTAGGGAAGGTTTGGAGGAGCTGCTATCAGTACCAGGCAGCAGGAAGCTGTCTTGGTTTAGGCATGTAATAATTATGCTCTCTTACCTTCCGTTAGGGGATTTATGGAGTGACACCACAAGCACTGGCATGGCTATAAAGTAGGGGTCAAGAACAAATTTAGAGAGTGAGCTTGGAGTAGTATGATTGACAATTGCCTGTCACGGGAAAAGGCCAGGGCTTATTTACAGCTCAAAGACATCTGGGGGCTGGAGGCATATTTGGACCTTCATATGTCTATGAAATTAAAAAGCTGGTTGGCAAAGGTTCCGAATGGGCACACTCCCATTAGCTTATTTGTCCGCAAGGAGGAAAAATGGGTCTGATTCCACAATCCTATGTCCTTTTTGGGGGGCGAAAAGATGAGGCGCATTTCTTTTTTTTCTGCCGGGCAAGGGGGCGTTGGCTCATCCCGGTCTGGAGTCAGCTAGACTCCCCCACAATGTTGTCTGCCCTACGACTTTTAAAAGGGGGCACCTCGCCAGTATCGGTGCTAGCTGTTTCATCCTTTTTAAGAACTGTTTTTATAAGACAATGTTAGTGTCCAGATACATTTTTGGGCCACCTATATACTTGGGAAGGTTGTTGGCCAAGGACTTTGTTATTCAAACAGCACACTGACTGACCGGTAGACCATATGCACTGAACTACAGGTGCACCAAAGTAATTTAACAGTCCTAGAATTGAAACCCAAATCAAAATTCACACCTCAGATGGCTACTGACAATTTCATTGATACTTGTCAGCAAGCAGTGATTAACGACATTCACAAACATCTTGATGCCACCAGAAGAAAGCGGCACAGACCAAGACCTAATCTTAGTTGGACTGAAAGACAGGCCCTCAACACACTAGGGTCAGATACCAGTATAGTTATCAAAGGGGGTGAAAAAGGCAGCAATGTGGTTATACTTAACAGACAAGACTACATTCACATGGGCGTGGCGCATCTCGCGACTCCAGGCTGTTACAAGACTCTCACCAGCAATCCTACCCAGACAATTGTTCACGCTCTGCATACAGAGATTTTCAAATGGCACCGATTAGGGCTCCTCACTGATGATGAAAGAAACGTTCTGTCCAGTAAAGAGACAACATTTCCATCGATATATGTCTGGCCTATGATTCACAAACCCCTTGAGACTTTTCCCGCAGCCAGACCGATCATGAGTGGCATTGGATGGGTGACAATAAATCTATCTGAATATATCGACAATGCCATTAGCCATTTTTCTACCGTCATTCCGGTACAAGATTATGAATGGAAAGCGGGGTCCATGTTATCCACACTTGATGTGTCCGCTCTATACACCTCAATTGACCATGATCTGGCAATCAAGACAATTGATTATATTTTCAGGAAGCATTCTGCATCTCATATACAACATGTTGACATGATCAAATCTCTACTTCAATTTACACTTGACAATAACATTTTCCTGTTCAATGACAGGTACTATGCTCAAGTGAAAGGTGTCACGATGGGGGCCAAATATGCTCCAACTCTGGCAAACCTCTTCATGGCCCATTATGAGGATGCTCACGCACTAAATGACAATTGGCCTCATTAGGAGTGTGGTGGCCGCGGAATGAACGGTGCCGCCACATTCCGAGTGTGCTCGCGGGTGCCGCTCTGGAACGCCTGGTCGGACCAGGCATGCAGCACGGCACCCGCAAGCAGTACAGGTTGCTAACAACGGGCCTGTTATCAACGGCCCAGTTGTTAGCATCCTCCCCATTCCCATCAAATGGGAATGGGGACATACCGGGTCCAGGTCCTGCAAAAGGGAATTACCGGGCCCTCCAAGGCCGGATGCAAACTGGTTGAGACCCCTGTCAGGCTTCTATCGCTGTGGAACATGCAACATGTGCAAATCTGCTCATGGCAACTGCAACAGTTTCTCCCTAAAACAAGGTGGGGAGATAACGATAAAAGACTTCGTCAACTGCAGGACCACCTATGTGGTATATGCAATCACATGTGTCTGCAAGAAACTATACATTGGGAGCACCATAAGGCAACTTAGAATCAGAATTAGGGAACACCTGGCAAGGCTCAACAGCCAAGATCCCAGGTTCCCTTTGGCACAACATTGGCAGAACTTCCACCAACTGTCAGACAAGAGAGAGATCAGATTCATAGGCCTGATGAGAGCCAATACTAGCAAATGTGGGGACAACCACACACTGATGATTCGGCAGATGGAAGCCAAACTCATCTGCAAGTGCAAGGGCACTAAAGATGGGCTCAATGTGAAACACGAAATGAATGTGTTTCTTTAAGACTGCTTCTAACTTAGCCAGTTATGTCACAATCTGTCTCATCCTGCCATGTACTCACCACAGTGCGAGTATAGCACTGGACTGATTTGTATGTGAAATGTGCAACTCAAGTGTTCTTTTTCAATTCAACGTACTTCTCAGTAGGCCCTCCATTCTACACCTCATGCACCCCTACACTGATGCTTCTACACTAGATCCATGGGATACTAAGTGTTTCAGATATGTAACTTATTTAATGTTATTGTTGCACCGAACCATTTTATTTTATCTTCACCTAATATGCTAATCATGTAGGTTTAATGATCTGCTGCACGACCATTCTCAGCAAAACCAGTGCACTATGACTTTGGGTGCTAAAAGATGACACTGACTTAGTGTTGTACTGTGTGATATCTGCGCTTATGAGATATTCTTTGCAACATGCATCACTCCATGCTAAACAATATAAAGCAACCAGCGTTGGAAGAAGCACCCACATTCCCTACATTGACTTTCAGGTGAACAAGTGTGGGATCCCTCATCATTTCACCCCAGATCTCACTATTTGCTAACCATGCCACGCCTATCACACTTAGGACCACTCACTTGCTCTGTCTACACGTCATCATTCACTCCGCCTCCTGGCAACAATGCTTGTATGCTAATCATGCCCTTTATGCCTGTGACTCACTCTGGCATGGCCAGCTTATCACGCTAGCCTTTATTGTGCCTTTGATAGAAACAGCATACCTCGTTTATACGCCACTCATAAGCAATGCCACTTCTCCTCAATTTTGCACATCATGCTTTTTTAGACATGGACAAACTGATTTATCAATGTTGAGCGCATATATGTCAATATTGACAACTTTTCGCATGGATCATGAGTTTAGAGTGTGTGGTGTCACGCGCACGGATGCGCGTGACGTCACCGCTCAGTAAAGTATAAACACTGGTGCAACAGTCAATCGCTGACAAGAACCGGGCCCGACGCCAGTGGCAGAAGTTCTGTACGCCTGATCTCCTGCAGAAGTACAACTCGCTCACAAGATTTCTGAGGGAGCAAATCAGACAGCACCATGGAGAGAAGTGGGAGGCCGCAACAGCCAAGCTGAAGGAGGCAGACAACTCAGTATGGAAAATGACTTGGTGCCTAACTGAGAAGAAGGGGCCAAGCCCACCAATCCAGGGACAAACCCACCTTGCATGCAGCAACAAGGACAAGGCAGAGGTCCTCGCTGAGACACTCGATACTCTGTTCGCCCCGAACACGGTGAGTAGGCTCTCAGACAGAGTGGAGGAAGAAGTTGAGAAGCATCTTGCAGAAGACCGAACTGGGATGGGAGCAGAAGATATCAAGGAGTGCACAAGCTCTGAGGTAGCAGGACTTGCAGAGAAGCTGGCGAATGGCAAGGCACCAGGGAGTGACGGAATAAACAACCTGGCAATCAAGAACCTCCCGCCGGCAGCAATGGAACACCTCACAGAGATCTTCAATGCATGCTTGAGGCTCCAGCACTTCCCGAGATCCTAGAAGGAAGCAAGGGTCATCATTTTCCCAAAGGCTGGCAAACCACTGAGGGATCCTGCGATCTACTGCCCCATCAGCCTGCTCTCTGAATTATCGAAGCTCCTGGAGAAGGTCCTCCTCGCCCGATTTAGCGACTTCGCCTCCGAAAGAAATCTACTAGCAAAGGAATAGTTTGGATTTCGAAAGGAGCATGCAATGACCCATCAGCTGGAGCGAGTGGTGGACACCATCAGTCACGGATTCAACAACAAGAAGACCAGAGGAATCATCTTCTTAGATGTCGCCAAATCATTCCACCTAGTCTGGCACAAGGGACTGCTGCACAAGATGATTGGCCTGGTATTTCCGAACTACCTGGTGAAGACGATTGCAAGCTACCTGGGAGACCACACCTTCCATGTCGCTGTGCGGTCTGAGATTTCATCATCACATCCCATCTGAACAGGTGTGCCACAGGGATCGAACCTCGGACGCTTCCTGTTGAACATCTTCAACAACGACATCCCAACAGATCTCCGCAAGATCGACCTGGCACTGTATGCGGACGATGAAGCAGTCATATCCCAATCACTCAGCGAAAAGGAAGTGGCAAAGAACCTGCAAGCTTCATTGGATACCATCTCGATGTGGTACAGCGACTGGCGAATAGAACTCAACATCAGCAAGACAACTGCAATGCTGTTCACCAGAAAGAAGATCAAGGAGCACCCGCAGATCAGCCTCAACGGAGAGACAATCAAGTAGGAGAGCAGAGGCCGCTACCTCGTGTGACCATGGACAGCAAACTGAACTGGGGAAGCCATATCGAGAATACTCAGCAGAAGGCAACAGGAAAGATGGCAGCGCTGTACCCACTCCTGCACACCAAGTCCATACCCCTCCGGACAAAGATCAATGTCTACAAGGCGATCATCAGACCTACCCAGACGTATGCCTTCCAGCATGGATGACCTGCCATGAGCGACACCAGAAGAGTCTTCAGATAGTCCAGAACAAGGCCCTGCAGATATCGTCTGGAGCTCCAATAATTACAAGGATAGCTGACCTTCACAGAGAACTGGCCACCGAGATGTTGGATGAACATCTAGCGAAGCTGAGGAAGAACGTCTGCCGAGGACTGGATCAGAACCCAAACCCTCTGATCAGAAGACTCACTGCCACCACTGGAAAACCCTTTGACCGCTACCTGCGGCCTATCACGGCGAAGACCCTGTGAAACATCCCCTCCCACAAAGACCAAGAAGAATCCTAACCCATGACTGCATACTCAAACTGAGAAGATGGAGTAATGAGGCTCAAGCTTCGGTATCCAAAAATCACAGCTGAGGGATAAAATCTATCAGCAAGAAAAAGACAGACAGCTGCGCAACCAACACGAGAAAGACGAGTGGGACGATTCCCGACAAGGAATTCCGCATCCATTAGGTGAGTTCTCCATCCAATTTCCCATCCACCGACTTCTGTTTTTGACAAGCGTATCCGTTACTGTTTTGCCAGTGGAATACATTTTGTTATCGGCAGCGCATCTCCAAGCGCAAGCTATCTGCAGTCTGAGCTCTTCGAACCGAATATCCAACATTGACATGGCAGGATCATTGCAATCCTAAGCATGTCGTCTCAATTCCATTATTTATTAACGTGCCTGCCTCACTCTGTTCCAACACAATGGGCTACCCCAGTCTGTTACATATAGCTTTTGGAAGCGTCTTTAAGCTTTGTGCAACCAAATTGTTCAAAATCGTATCCATTATACTGTCATGGCAGGATCTCTGTTCTTTCAAAATGCGATTTAATTTGGATCTTAACCACCATTGCTCTCGTTATATATATGTTTTATTTACACTAACATGCAATCTCAACTCTCCACAGGACGTTACATTAGAGCCAGCCTTTGTTGCCAAGTCATACTATCAATCAGCCAACGTTTACAGGACTGATTGGTAAGTCAATGCTACTACCAACCAGCACTGCTGAGCAGCATCCCTTGTGCCCTCTAATTAGGACGATTGTCATACTTCACAGTTCCACAAACAGGACCGTTTCCTATCTGCATTTCGAGCATTGTAATAACTGGAACATGACACGAGGACCATTAGGGTATGTTCACACTAGCAGCATGATTCTTTGTGTCACGGACACATCCACACTATTATTAATTGTGGGCCACCCACTTATTTGCTTTCATTTCATGTGACATACAGGTCAATCCAAGACGCTAGCTTTGGTGAGTCCCACTCGAACTTTCCTAGCATCCCTACGCACAGCAAACTTCTCCTGTCACTTGCACAGTAACCCTACCACGGTCACCATGACACTTCCCAACCTCTCCGACACTACAAGACAAGCATAGCCCACCGACCACACCAGTGCTTCACCCCACCAAATGGTGACACTATCAGTTTTGGGACTTTTGGGTGTTTCTTCCACCCCACCTTCTTTCATTGCATAAAGAACATATGAGAATTCTTATGGCACCAACCCACAACAACTTATGTACTCGACAGAATTTAAAAACACTGTTTACTAAGTTACTAAATGTATTGTATGTTCAACCCTTATGTTTTGAATGATTTTCATCCCCATGTCCATCTTTTGCTCTTCCTGTCCTCGCCCCTCGTACCCTGACCATGGCATGAATTGATAATGTCTGTATTTTTTATGCAATTGTTTCTGATTTCTGTTCGACTATCAGCCTTGACAAAGACCAAGGGCCTGATCACGACTTTGGCGGTAATGCCAGTGGTATTACCGCTGGCGGTATTAGCCCTACCGCCGAACTCCCCGGCGCTAATAGCGCCGGATCACGAGTTTGGCGGTAATGTAATTCCTCATTCCCATTGAGCCCATTCGGGAATGCCCCATTCCCCATTGGGCTCAATGGGGAAAACCCGCGCTCTTACCACCGGCGGATTTCCCGCCGGCGGTTATAGTGCAAATTTTTGGTGGATTTCCCCCCAGCTCTGGTAATAGCGCGACCGCCAGATTTAAGGGTTACCTCCAAAGTCGTGATGAGCCTCCAAGTGTCGAAAAACACGTGTTGGCTGAAGTGTTTCTTTGAACATTCAAGATTACCAGGGTAATTCATAGAATTTCACACAAAACTGGCGTACGCAGCTGGCGCACACTGTGCGCGTGCGAATGTCTGCACCAGCCGCGTTCGCTAAAATCAATTTCCGCGCACAGTGTATTCATGGATTTTAGCCTCCAAAACCAGCGCTGATGCAGAGTGGCGCAGCGACCCTGCAGCAGCGCCAGTTACGCCCCCAAGAACGCCCTTGCGCAAGGAAAAGTCATCAAAATCCCCAATTCAGCGCAAAGGACCGCGCTAACCCTGGACCAGCTTACAGGGCTGCCAAACAGCAAAGGCAAGCAGGGAACGTGTATTCCTGGGGTTCGCGTGAAGTTTGACACGCGAAAGGGCCCTGTGCGAGCGGGGTAGGTGTATTAGGGGGTTCGCGGGAAGTCTCACATGCGATTTCAGCAGGGTACGTGTATAACTGGGGTTCGCGGGAAGTTTGAAACGCGAAAGGTCCCTGTGCGAGTGGGGTACGTGTATTCCTGGGGTACGCGTGAAGTTTGACACGCGAAAGGGCAACGCCGTGCGCAACACGTCACGGACGCGCTTACGCGCAATGGGCCTTTGGTCCAATGAAATCGCATGCTGACCCGCTTACGTGCTAAGGGCCTTTCCTCGAATTACACGCTGACGTGCACATTTTTCACGTGCCAAATCACTCCGTATCAAGCTGGCCATGCATACACACACGGAAGACCACACTCCTGCCCTGAAGGCCATTTTCCTGCCCCCCAGATCCCCGAGCACGCTCCCACCTGCCATCTGCTGCTGCCTGACTGTCTGCTGCCCACGTGCCCTGCTATTTGGTGCCTGCACATCAGCCATCTGCAGGGGTCCAGTTGCTGTGTCCACCCCTGCTGGAACAGAAGACTCCTGACTGGGATACTATCGCTCCATAGCCCTGCCCCAGGACCCAGTTGCCCACCCACTCCTGCCTCTGGGGTTGCCATGTCGGGCACATCTCCATCTGGCACCACTGGCAACCCCCAGCCACAGAGGCAGAGGGCCACCAGCTTCACTGCCACCGAAGTTGGTGTCCTGGTGGAGTATGTCGTGGGGCATTATGATGCCCTCTTCGGAACATCATGAGCCAACAAGTAAGGATGGGAGAGGATCTGGTACGACGTTGTGGTTGCCATCAAAGCAGAGGGGGTGGCAACCCGCAACATCAAGCACGTCAAGAAGCGCTGGGACGACGTCAGGGCCAGGACCCTCCACAAGGCCCGGCGCCTCGCGGAGGGGGGCCGAGCATGCATGAGTAACATCCAGATGAGGGTCCTGGAACGCGTAGGCCCAGCGCTCCACGCCCAGATCCTTCGGAGGCAGACCCGTCCGGAGTTGAGCGGTAAGTGGCCAAGCATTGCTGTGTGAGACAGGGCATGTTGCAGTGTGCTGCTAGTCTGATGCTTGCCTGTATGTGTGACATAGGCCATGTATGGATGTGTGTGTGCATGGACATCATGGTCATGCATGTGAGACCAGTTATGTGTAAACCACATGGTTGGTGCATGTGTTTTAATGCAACATGGGGAGCTCTATGCGGAATGCACACATGAAAGCATGGCTGTCTCTGTTCCTGGACATGAAGGGGGGGTGAGGAATGGGTTCTAATGTCATGTACTTGTATGGTGCACGTGTGTGTGTGTGCCAGAGAAGTGTGTGCGTGACTTTGAAACGCCATGGCTGCATGTGACTTTGAAGGCAACATCTTGGTTTACAGGGGCCCTTCTACATAGCTGTTGATGTTGATTGCAGGCGCCGGGACTGTTTCTGCATGTGTGTTGTGTGCATTGACCCATGGGTTGTGGAATGACAGGATGGAAGTGACATTTGACAGTGCCACTCATGTGTTATTGGTTCCTGTCTAGGGTATTTTGTACTGTACCCTGATGCTTGTGTTCTATGTCTCCCTCTATGCAGCGTCAATTGAAGAAGAAGGCGGAGATGGCACTGTGGAGCCAAGCGGCGGGGATGCCTCCACTGGGCGGGGACGCAAGTCCCAGCCACCCTCCCAGGAATTACCATCATCTGGGACCGAGGGGGCTGGTGAGGCGTCTGCCACAACGGCTGTGGCGGAAGGGCCGGGTGAGCCCCCACAGGGGCTTCCAATGGCGGAAGACGGTGTGGAGACATCCAGGTTGCTGGTCTCCACAGAGGAGGAGGAGCCCGCTACTGAGCCGCACATGGGGGCTGGTGGGGGTAGTACCACTGGTGCAAGTGGTGCAGTCCAGGGCCAGGGGCAGGAGGCAGCACAGGTCACTGCGGAGGGGCCTGTGCATGTCGCTGTCCCTGACCCTGTGACTGCACCACCATGCACCAGCAGGGAGGACCCGTCCCAGGCCCGTCCGCAGGTAGGGGAGAGTGCCATGTCATCTGCCTCTCCACTACCTACGGATGAGGGGTCCCACGAACGTATGGGCTCCAACCTGGTTGGTGGGTCCCTACATGTGTTGCGCACTCTGGCGGACCTCTCCTCCTCTTTGGAGACTATGCGCCAGTCGTTCTCCACACCGTCTTCCGGCCCAGATTCCACCAGGGCCCCCTGTGGACCTGGCCCGACCAACACAGCCAGCTTGGTGGAGCTCACATCCCTGCCACAGTCGGGAGTCGTTGGCCCAGCATGGGTGGACACCACAACTGGAGACCAGCTGATGGAGGATGTGCAGGCACCATCAGACACGGCACATGGACAGGAGCAGCAGGAGCAGGCTCTAGGTGGGAGCAATGATGGCTTGGAGCCTTCAAAATTGGAGGGGCAGGCATCGTCCAGAGGGCAGGAGGACCCAGGACTGGAAGTGTCTTCCGTGTGGCAGCGGTTAGGCCATGCTATAGATGCGGAGCGGCAGCGGGCAGAAGAGGCACGGCTCACGATGGTCAGGGTGGAGAACTCCATGCGGAGGGCCCTGAGGCGGGCCGAGTGCCTCGCGGCAATTCGCAGGGAGTTGGAGGAGAACATGTTGTCGTCCCTGTGAACCCTCGGGGCCATGGAAGAGGACCGCCTCCAGGACATTGAGCAGGAGTTCGATGATGCCCTGGCCCGGGACATCCAAAAGTGAGCCGTCGGACTAGCCCGCTGCCCTTGTAAATAGTTTTTAGAGTTAGGTTTCCTTTATGTTTTCCTTTTATTTGTGGTCAATGGACAATGCCACCCAAATTTGTATATAGTCATATTTTTAGGTATGTAGGTAGGTAGGTTTCATTAGTTTGGTTGGGATCATGGACCCTTTACATCCTTGGACAATGGATTGTATATAGTTTCATCATGTATCCTTTTTTTTTTGTTTTGCATTATGGACATGGAGCAATGGAATTTATTTTCACGGACAATGGATTGTAAATAGTTTGACTATGGATTGATTTTTCTCTTTCTTTTGGTTACGAACATGAAGCAATGGATTTTTTTACATTTCCTTTGGATTTGCGTTGTTGGAGGCTGACTTTGGACTGTTTTTCGTTCAAATTCATATGGATTGGTTATCATTTTCATTCAATCATCATTTTCACATGCCTTTCATTTCATGTTTCATATTTTGGTATGCTTTCATTTCATTTTTGATTTCATGTACATAATACATTTTCATTTTTCAGTTCCATGTGTGGGATTCGCTCATTGGCTTGATGCATGTGAAAATGTGGGTTTACACAAGAAATGCCAACCAGTGTATGTGTGTGACGGACATGTGTTGATGTACATAGTTTCGACTTTTGGTTTGTGTCATGAGATCAGCATTTCACTGCTGGGGGGTGGGGGTGCAGGGGGAAATGAGTGGGACATGAGTGGGGGCCTTCTGGCAGGTGCCCTGCACTGCTGGGGGGTGGGGGTGCAAGGGGACATGAGTGGGGGCCTGCTGGCAGGTGCCCCTGACTGCTGGGGGGTGGGGGTGCAGGGGGACATGAGTGGGACATAAGTGTGGGCCTGCTGGCAGGTGCCCTGCACTGCTGGGGGGTAGGTGTGCAAGGGGACATGAGTGGGACATGCGTGGGGGCCTGCTGGCAGGTGCCCCTGATTGCTGGGGGGTGGGGGTGCAGGGGGACATGAGTGGGACATGAGTGAGGGCCTGCTGGCAGGTGCCCCTGACTGCTGGGGGAGGGAGTGCAGGGGGACATGAGTGGGACAAGAGTGTGGGCCTGCTGGCAGGTGCCCTGGACTGCTGGGGGGTGGAGGTGCAAGGGGACATGAGTGGGACATGAGTGGGGGCCTGCTGGCAGGTGCCCCTGACTGCTGGGGGGTGGGGGTGCAAGGGGACATGAGTGGGGGCCTGCTGGCAGGTGCCCCTGACTGCTGGGGGGTGGGGGTGCAGGGGGACATGAGTGGGACATGAGTGTGGGCATGCTGGCAGGTGCCCTGCACTGCTGGGGGGTGGGGGTGCAAGGGGACATGAGTGGGGACCTGCTGGCAGGTGCCTCTGACTGCTGGGGGGTGGGGGTGCAGGGGGACATGAGTGGGACATGAGTGGGGGCCTGCTGGCAGGTGCCCTGCACTGCTGGGGGTTGGGGGTGCAGGGGACATGAGTGGGGGCCTGCTGGCAGGCCTGACTGCTGGGGGGTGGGGGTGCAGGGGGACATGAGTGGGACATGAGTGTGGGCCTGCTGGCAGGTGCCCTGCACTGCTGGGGGGTGGGGGTGCAAGGGGAGATGAGTGGGGGCCTGCTGGCAGGTGCCCCTACTGCTGGGGAGTGGGGGTGCAAGGGGACATGAGTGGGACATGAGTGAGGGCCTGCTGGCAGGTGCCCCTGACTGCTGGGGGAGGGAGTGAGGGGGACATGAGTGGGACATGAGTGTGGGCCTGCTGGCAGGTGCCCTGCACTGCTGGGGGGTGGGGGTGCAAGGGGACATGAGTGGGACATGAGTGAGGGCCTGCTGGCAGGTGCCCTGCACTGCTGGGGGCTGGGGGTGCAAGGGGACATGAGTGGGGGCCTGCTGGCAGGTGCCCCTGACTGCTGGGGGTTGGGGGTGCAGGGGGACATGAGTGGGACATGAGTGGGGGCCTGCTGGCAGGTGCCCTGCACTGCTGGGGAGTGGGGGTGCAGGGGGACATGAGTGGGACATGAGTGGGGGCCTGCTGGCAGGTACCCCTGACTGCTGGGGGTGGGGGTGCAAAGGGACATGAGTGGGGGCCTGCTGGCAAGTGCCCCTGACTGCTGGGGGGTGGGGATGCATGGGGACATGAGTGGGACATGAATGGGGGCTTGCTGTCAGGTGCCCTGCACTGCTGGGGGGTGGGGTGCAGGGGGACATGTGTTGGGGCCTGCTGGCAGGTGCCTGTCAATGCTGGGGGGCTGAGGGGGCTGGGGGACATGAGTGGGGGCCTGCTGGCAGGTTCCCCTCACTGCTGGGGGGTGGGGGTGCTGGGGGACATGTGTCGGGGCCTGCTGGCAGGTGCCTGTCAATGATGGGGGGGTGGGGGTGCTGGGGGACATGTGTCGGGGCCTGCTGGCAGGTGCCCCTCACTGCTGGGGGGTGGGAGTGCTGGGGGACATGAGTGGGGGCCTGCAGGCAGGTGTCCCTCACTGCTGGGGGGTGGGGGTGCATGAGTGGGGGCCTGATGGCAGTTGCCCCTCACTGCTGGGGGGTGGGGGGTGCTGGGAGACATGAGTTGGTGATCATATTGCAAAGTGACATGGGTGCGCGGGAAGTTTCACACGCGATTGGGCTGGGTACGTGTATTTCACAGGTGCGCGGGAATTTTTACACCCGATTGGCCCGGGTACGTGTATTTCAGGGGTGCGCGGGATGTTTCACACGCGATTGGGCTGGGTACGTGTATTACTGGGCTGCACATGAAGTTTCACACGCGATTTGCTGTCAGAGCGGGGAACGCATATTACGCGGGAGTCCTACATGTGAATTGGCAGTGTACGTCCTCCCAGGTGTCCCCTCTACCCCCTCCACGGCCCCTGCAGGCAGCCCACACGACAGGGGACTACCCTGCACCCCTGGTCATGTCCCGCAGGCAGCCATCCACCATGGGCATTCCCCCCAGCCAAGCCACATGTCACTTTGCAATATGATCACCAACTCATGTCTCCCAGCACCCCCACCCCCCAGCAGTGAGGGGCACCTGTCAGCAGGCCCTGACACATGTCCCCCAGCACCCCCACCCCTCAGCAGTCGGGGCACCTGCCAGCAGGCCCCCACTCATGTTCCCCAGCACCCCCAACCCCCAGCAGTGAGGGGCATCTGCCAGCAGGCCCCAACTCATGCACCCCCACCTCCCAGCAGTGGGGGGCACCTGTAGGCAGGCCCCCACTCATGCCCCCCAGCACCCCCACCCCCCAGCAGTGAGGGGCACCTGCCAGCAGGCCCCCACTCATGTCCCCCAGCACCCCTACCCCCAGCAGTGAGGGGCACCTGCCAGCAGGCCCCCACTCATGCACCCCCACCCCCCAGCAGTGAGGGGCACCTGCCAGCAGGCCCCCACTCATGTACCCCCACTCCCCAGCAGTCAGGGGCACCTGCCAGCAGGCCCCCACTCATGTTCCCCAGCACCCCCACCCCCCAGCAGTGAGGGGCACCTGCCAGCAGGCCCCCACTCATGCACCCCCAACCCCAGCAGTCAGCAGCACCTGCCAGCAGGCCCCCACGCATGTCCCCCAGCACCCACACCCCCATCATTGACAGGCACCTGCCAGCAGGCCCTGACACATGTCCCCCAGCACCCCGACCCCCAGCAGTGAGGGGCACCTGCCAGCAGGCCCCCACTCATGTCCCCCACCCCCCCACGCCCCCAGCATTGACAGGCACATGCCAGCAGGCCCCGACACATGTCCCCCAGCACCCCCACCCCCCCATCATTGACAGGCACCTGCCAGCAGGCCCCGACACATGTCCCCCAGCACCCCCACCCCCCAGCAGTGAGGGGAACCTGCCAGCAGGCCCCCACTCATGTCCCCCAGCCCCCTCAGCCCCCCAGCATTGACAGGCACCTGCCAGCAGGCCCCAACACATGTCCCCCAGCCAACACGTCATCACAATCCAGATCCCTGGTTCTTATGGCCACCCAAATCCCATCCCACGCCACCCCAGTCCAAACACCCAACCAAGCTTTACATCCACTCCAAATTGAAATCCCCATTACATGATAGATCACAAATAAGCAGTATGCGCATGAGTACAAGTCTGTCCGACCCACACAATGGCAACACATGACTGAGAAAACCCACATTGTGACATGCATGAAACCAATGAGAGAAGACCACACATTGAAGTAAGAAACAAAATGTATTCAAGTCAAAATGAAGGGAATGAAATCAAAATACACAATAATGCCAATAATAATCAAAATGCAGCATGTCCCAAAAAATGATAAATAAATAAAATGAGAATCCAAATTAATCCAAATAAAAATGTGTCCAAAGTCACCGTCCAACAAAGCAAATCCAAAGGGAAAGAAAAGCGTAATATCCATTGCTCCATGGTGAGAAAAAAAAAAGATGAAGGAGAAAAATCCACTGTAAAACTATGTACAAATAGCAAATCCAGGGTCCATGAGCCCAACGACATAAATGAAACCTACAATGAAACCTACCTAATTACTAACTATATACAAAAATGTGGGGCATAGTCCATGTGCCCCAAATGAAAGAAAAAAGAAATGAAACTTAACACTAATGAACTATATACAATGGCGGCGGGCAAGTCCAACAGATCACTTGTTGATGTCATGGGCCAGGACATCATCAAACTCCTGTTCAATGTCTTGGAGGTCTCGCAGGGATAACGCCATGTCCACCTCCAACTCCCTGCGAATTCCCTCAGGCACTCAGCCCGCCTCACCGCCCTGCGCATGGAGTTCTCCGCCCTGACCATTGTGAGCCGTGCCTCCTCCACCCACCGCCGCTCTGCACCTATCCGGTGGCCCAACCGCTGCCACACGGAAGACACTCCCATTCCAGGGTCCTCCTGCCCTCCGGCCGATGCCTGCCCCTCTGATGTAGATGGCCCCGAGCCATGATGCCTCCAATGTTGAGCCTGCCGCTGCCTCCGACGCAACTGCCTCTGCCAGCATGACGGCATCCAGGCTGATGGAATCCACCAACGCCGTCGTGCATGTGCCCTGCCCGATGATGCCGGCACATCCTCCATCTGCTGGGGTCCAGTTGCTGGGGTGTCCACTCCTGCTGGACCTCCGACTCCCGACTGTGGCAGGGATGGGATCCCCACCGAGCTGGCTGCGTTGGTCAGGGCAGGTCCACAGGGGGCCCTGGTGCCATCTGGGCCAGAAGACGGCATAGAGAATGACTGACGCATAGTCTCCACAGAGGAGGAGAGGGCCACCAGAGTGGCCGACACATGTACAAAACCCCTGACCATGGACACTCCCAACTAGGCCACGTTGGCATGCTGCTCTTCGTGATGACGTGAGTGCTCCCCCCGGGAAGCACGCACGTCATCACGAATGTCACGCATGCGCAACGCGACACCAATCAGGACCTTCTCCATACGGCCAAGGGTCCCCTCGTCTGCAGGTAGAGGAGTGTCAGATGACATGGACATCCCCCCTACCTGCGGACGGGTCTGGGATGGGGCATCCCTGCTGGTGCATAGTGGTGCAGTCACAGTGTCAGGGACAGTGACATGCACAGGCCCCTCCACGGCGACCTGTGCTGCCTCCTGCCCCTGCCCCTGGACTGCACCACTTGCACCAGTGGTACCACCCCCACCAGGCCCCATGTGCGGCTCAGTGGCTGCCTCCTCCTCCTCTGTGCAAACCACCAACCTGGATGGCTCCACACCGTCTTCCGCCGTTGCAAGCCCCTGTGGGGGCTCACCCACCCCTTCCGCTGCAGCCGCAGTGGCAGACGCAGCACAGTCCCCTCACTCCCGGGCGATGGTAATTTCTGGGAGGATGACTGGGCATTGCATCGCCGGCCGGTGGGGGCATCCCCGCTGCTTTGCTCCACAGCGCCGTCTCCGCCCTCTTCATCACTTGCCGCTGTGTAGAGGGAGACATAGAACACAAGCATCAGGGTACTGTACAATGGTCCCCTAGACAGGAAGCAATAGCAGATGAGTGGCAATGTCAAACATCACTTCCATCATGTCCCTCCACAACTCATGGGTCAGTGCAGGCAAAACACATGCAGTAACAGGCATGGCGCATGCTATGAAAATTAGCATACATGTCCAAGGGACTCTTGAAACATAGAATGCTGGTTTGAAACTAACATGCATCATGGGTCATGCCTATCACATGCACACACTTCACCGTCGTTTCATCCATCTGGCCTCGTACACCCCAGACACAGTGGATACAAGGATGAGTAGGCTGCATCAGTGAATCTGAACATTGTCACAGACATGTGTCATGCATCCATGGCATTTTCAAGTCACAGACATGCAAGTCAGACACACAGACATGGACACCATACATGTCCATGACAGCAGCACCCATCTCTCATACCCCATCCATGTCCAATAACAGAGACAGACATGCATTAATGTGTGCATTCCGCATTCTACTCCGCATGTTGCATTGTAACACATGCACCAACCATGTGGTTCACACATTACTGGTCTCACCTGCATGACCATGATGTCCCTGCACACACACATATGTACATGGCCTATGTCACACATACAGGCAATTATCAGACAACCAGCACCCTGCAACAGGCCCTGTCTCACACAGCAATGCTTGGCCACTTACCGCTCAACTCCAGACTGGTCTGCCTCCGAAGGATCTGGGCGTGGAGCGCTGGGCCTACGCGTTCCAGGACCCTCATCTGGGTGGTACTCATGCTGCCCAGACCCCCCTCCACGAGGCGCCGGGCCTTTTTGAGGGTCCTGGACCTCAAGTCCTTCCAGCGCTTCTTGACTTGCTTGATGTTTTGTGTTGCCACCCCCTCCGCGTTGATGGCAACCACAAAGTCGTCCCAGATCCTATCCCGTCCTTCCTTGTTGGCGCGTGATGTTCGGAAGAGGGCATCATAATGCCCCAGGACATGCTCCACCAGGACACCAACTTCCTTCTGACTGAAGCTGGTGGCCCTCTGCCCCTCTGGCTGGGGGTCGCCAGTGGTCTCAGATGGTGTTTGCCCCGACATGGCGACCACCGAGGCAGGCGTGGGTGGGCAACTGTGTCCTGGGGCTGGGCTGTGGAGCGATGGTATCCCAGTCGGGAGTCTTCTGTTCCAGCAGGGGTGGACACAGCAACTGGTCCCCTGCAGATGGCTGATGTGCAGGCACCAAATTGCAGGGCACGTGGGCAGCAGGCAGTCAGGCAGCAGCATATGGCAGGTGGGAGCGTGCTCAGGGCTCTGGGGGGCAGGAAAATGGCTTTCATGGCAGGAGCGTGGTCTTCCATGTGTTTTCACGTGGCCAGCTCGATACAGAGTGATATGACACGTGAAAATCGTGCACGTCAGCGTGTAATTCAAGGAAAGGCCCTTAGCGCGTAAGCGCATCAGCACACGCACGCGATTCCATTGGACCAAAGGCCCTTAGCGCGTAAGCGCGTAAGTTACATTACGCGCACAGGCGTTTCCCTCATAGCACGTGATGTCAGAGCACACGTGGAAAAACTGCACGTCCGAGTGTCATCGAGTGTAATTGATGAAAGCGCCCGCATACATGCGTCTCTGACGTGTACGTGTGGGCCGGTTTAAAAGCTGCGTGTAGGACGCCATTTCCTTGTACGTGCTTTTCGTGGAGAGCGAGTGGGTGAAATCTGTACTTCTTGTCAGTTCACACACAATTACTTCACAATGTTTCTAGTTCGTACTCCCTGTTACCTCTGACAGATCTTTTCTGATTTTTTGTTGGGCCTGTTTCCTCAAACAGAGTTCACTTCTCCTTTTGTCCTGTCTCCTCAGACAGCGTACAATTCTTCTTTTGGCGGGGGTGTTGCCAACGCGCACACGTGCGTATTTTTCACGTTCTTTTTCCAGGCAGACGGTGAGTTCCGCACGTACTTAGCAACTGTGCTTGCCCCCTTCAGAGGTCATTGTAGGCTGTGTGTATTACGCGTATGCTTTCTTTTGTGTTTCTGGGTGCCACAGCGTAGTGCGGGTTAATTTTATCACACACGTGGTCTACGAGGGGTTGCGTGCACGTTTATTTTTGATTTTGGGCTGCCTGTGCATTGCGTGACCCGTCATCCTCCCCCAGGGGTCACAGACAGCCTTGTTAGAGCACTAGGGTATGAATTCCATCTGGTATCCTACCCCTTTGACCCCCAATTGCCCAGGACAATAGTTTACTGCAACTCCCATACGCACAACAACATCGGTGCCATGGTTGGGAGGCGACCAAGCGGTAAGGGAGGCAAAGGTGGCCGACCCTCAAGAGGTGGCCGTGGTGGGCACGGTAGGGGACGTGGCCGGGATTTTCAGGGTGCCCCTATGCCCCCATGTGTGGAGGAACAATTAGGGACACCCATGCCCCACCCCCCATGGTTGAGGGAAACGTGGCTGACACCATCCAAGCTCAGCCCCTGTTGGACCAGCCCATTGTGGCACCTGACCTGGCACAGGATGACTCCCTGGCTGACTTCCAGGTCAGCAAGTCTAGGCTACGTGTGGCGGTGCAAGTTGTTGTCACCAATCCACATGGATCTGGGGCAGCTATGTCATCTGCTGCCCCAAGTATGCAGGGTGGGGAGGCTGCAGGGGCAGCTGCAGCTCCATCCGCCCGAGCTCTGACTCTCCCAGCCAGGACAGTGTCAGTCCCAGTCCATCAAACTGACGTTCCCCCTGCGAACATTACCCTGCAACCAATGCCTGCATCAAAACCTATGGTCATTGTGCATTCCCACACTCCTACTACCCAGTCCACCGGTGATTCTGCCCATACTGACCAGAGTGGCTTAAGCCACTCTGGCTCTGCTCCACCTTTAAAGAAGAGGAAGAAGGGTGCTCTGGCACGGTAGGCTGAGACCCCAGACATGGCTACACACTCCGGTAACTCAAGGAAGCCTTGCTTCAATGATCCAGAACTTGATGCACTTGTGGGCTATGTGTCGGCACATAGCCACGAAATGCTGGTGACTGCAGGGTGCAAGACCACACCTGGTCAACGTAAGGCACACTGGCATATCATCGCCGACCGCATAAGTGCCCTTGGATTTGTGAGGCGCTCAGCTGATGATTGCTACAAGCGGTGGAATGACCTGAAACGCAGAGCAAAGAACAAGCTGGCCTCAAATCATGCCGCGACTCTGGTGACTGGCGGTGGGTCTCCACAAGAGGACAACAAACTCACTGAGCATGAGTCTGTTGCTGGGGCCTTCGTCACAGAGGAACAGATCCAAGGTGTGGGAGGACTACCTGATTATGATGCATTGTCCGGTGAGTGCCCATGCATGTGTGTGTAATGCATGTGTATGTTGTTTGGGTGACGGGTTCTGATTGAGTGCCAGGTAAGGGTGTGTGTGCCTGAGTAGTATGGGTCACCCATGTGCTTCATCCAAAACATTCAGCGGCCTTGGATTTGGGTGTGACAGTATCCCTTCTGCCCACATTAGTAATTTAGCTCAACATTACGGCAGTTGCCCTTGAAGTGGCATCTTGCAAAAACATTGTTTGTATTTTTCAGTGTTCGTTCAGGCTGATTGTTTCAATTCTCCCACTTTTGCTACGTATTCCTCAGCCCTATTGTCACATTTGTGACATGCGTCTGTCATTGATGAACCCCACATTGGCCCACATGTGTTACATTGTCAGATGAATGATTTGACCATTCAGGCTAATTGAGTATTGGCCTGATCACAGGAATTTTTGGAGCCTGTTTGAATGTGGAACATGATAGTTGTTTCCTGTCATGTTGAAGTGACAAACCATTGATGTGCACATCGGCCTGCAATCACTGTATTTTTGTAAACTGGATGTGTTGCAGTGTGTGGCACATGCCTATTTTGTCACACTATGTAGCATTTTTCATCTCATCATGTCCATCTCACATGGATGGCTGACAGTATTCATTCACTGACATATGTATGTACTTGTGGAATGGGTACATGCAGGCTTGTCCTGAGTTTGGGTTAGATGCTTGGGTTCGTGAGACACACACCCCTCCTGCTTCCCGTTTCCATGGTCTTGCAAAGAGTGTGCCCAAGTGACATTGACTTACACGGTGACGTAGGACTCCCATGAGCTGTGTGGGCAGTCTGTAGTCAATACTGTGTATACATTCCTAGTGGATATTGTTGTTGAATTGTACACTGCATGGTGTATTGCTATGTGCTTGTGCATCCATGTCTTTCGCCTAATTTGCAGGTTAATTCCTCATGTCTTCACAAGGCCGTCTACTTTGGAGATGGAGTTCATGTTGTAAGCAGTGCACTTGGACATTTGCGTGGCAGCAGCACTGTACAGTTGGAAGTGGCTGATGTGCTGGCATGATCAGATTGTAAGACTACCACTACTTTCACTTAGTGCTGTCATGTTTATGCTATGTTTGAGGTTGTGTAGCTGCATTGTATTGTTGGTAAGTATTTGGTCATGTGTGTTGTTAGTTCTACATTACTGGGAGCATATTGTTTGTGGGTAGTTTCAATTAAGGACTCTGTACTTTGACACTTGTGTCATGTTTTGGGGATTGCTTTGTTTGCTCTCACATAGCATGACATGCCATGGTGTGTTGGGTGGCGGTGCTGGGGAGGGGTTGGGTGACATGGCACTGTTGTCATGTTGTATTTTTGCAAGGGGGTAATGATTTTTGCAGCATAGAAGTGTGTCTTTTGATGACACAGCATTGGTGGTGTTTGTGTAGGTAGGGATGCACACACTGTAACACTTCCAGGTGACCAATCTCAGGCTGGTATGGTTGTGACAGTTGACTGTCCCTTATGTCATCATCATTGATTGTCAGCTGGTATGTGCCAGGGCTGTATGCACTCCACAGGGGTGTGATTTTAGGTGAAGTAATTAGCCACCAGCTGCGTACGGGCTGCCTCACCCCATGCCCTTTCCCCTCCCATTGGCAGCGGGCGTGCATGTGGTTGGAGATGTGGGGGCACCACCATGTCCATGGGCAGGCTCCGGCGTGTTGCAACATTGTGCAGGACACATGCTGCCACTATGATCCTGCACACTACTGGGGGAGTGTATAACAGCTGCCCGCCAGAACGGTCAAGGGAGCGAAAGCGTGACTTGAGCACTCCGATTGTGTGCTCCACTATGCCCCGGGTTGCAATGTGGGCTGTGTTGTATCTTACCTCGGGTGGCGTGGTGGGGTTCCGAATTGGCGTCATCGTGTGGCTGCTCAGAGGGTAGGCACTGTCCCCTGGGGAGGTGGTGATAGGTATCATTAGTGGGCTTGTGACATTGCTCAGTATCTGACATGCATGCATGTTCTGTGGCATTTATACTCACCGAGTAGCCATGTATCGCCATGCCGCCCAGCTTCAAGGTCCCGGTTTAGGGTTGACATTCTGTAAATAAAACTGTCGTGGGTGGACCCTGAATAGTTGGCATATACTGAGGTGATGATTCCCTTGGCATCACATACTACCTGGACGTTGATGGAATGCCAGTGCTTGCGGTTTCTATAGATGTGCTCTGATGCCATGGGGGGACGTAGAGCCACATGGGTGCAGTCAATGGCACCTAGCACTATGAGGAAGTGTGCCACCCCGTAGAAATCCTGGACGACAGCCTGCCTTTCTGCAGGTGTTCTGGGCAGGTATATGTGCCTGCGGACTGATGGGCGTGCAGTCATGATGGCCAAGACCTGGTGTAGGCAGCGTGACTGAGTGGCCTGTGACACCCCCCCCACTATAGCAGTTGTCCGTTGAAATGATCCAGTGGCCAAGAAGTGCAGTACATTGAGGACCTTATGCAGGAGGCTGAATGCTTGGGAGCACTGGGTGGGTGATGTGAGGTCATCCTCCCACTCACTGACCAGGTCGAGTATTATGTGAGGTGGAAACCTGTACCTCCCATACACCTGGTCATCAGGCATCCCAAAAAGGCTGGTTCTGGGTGTAAAAATTCTGGGCCTGACTATCCTCCTCCTCCTCCTACGGTATCCCACGACCACTGCTGCTAGGCGCCCTTTTATGCTGCGCGGGTCCACGTATGCCTGCTTCCTGCTGGCGTACGTGTTTCCTGATTAGCACGTCTTTTTTGGCGCACGCCTTAGCCCCGTTCGATTCCATGAATACGTGTTTTGAACGTGCATGTGGGCGTTCCGCGCACTTGCCTCCTGTACTTCCCCCGTGAAGCCCACATTTTCACGAGTTGTTCCCCATTCCGTGTTTCACGCCCCCTGTTCCTCCTACTTTTGTTGTGTGCGCCACGCTATGTGCGATTTCGCTGTGCGCGTAGCGCACGCTGTTTGCAGACGTGTGCGCCAGCGTGCGCCACGCAGAATTTTGGTGCACATCCTGGGATTTCCACGCGCACAGACTTCCATGAATCGTTGTGCGCGGGTTTCGCTGCAATTTTCGCACTGGCACTGCGATTCGCACGCTTTCACACGCTTGCGCTGATAATTACAGCGCACATTAATTCCATGAATCGGCCTCTAAACCTTTTCTTGTGTTGACTAAGAATATGATTAATTTATTAACAACATTAAGGCTAGCACGAACAATTAGGACCAACCTGCTAGTCTCTCATACACTTTTATTGGGTTTGGGAGTAGAACCTCAAGGTTCCAGCTGCGCAGCTCACCCACCTATCTGCCGTACTAGAGCGCACTACTAGTCGGTTCTACTCACTCACTTGTAAACCCTTTGTTATTCACTGTTTTGAGACGTTTGATGTTTATGATTACAATTGTTTTATTGTGTATTGTGCACTTTTTATGGCAGCAATGCCAAAATAAAAGGAATTGAATTGAATTGAGAGAGCCGATTGAACATTGTTGGCCATAGAGAAATGTACGAACTGGTAATGTGTTAAACTGTGTCAAACATTTTCGATTTCAGGTCAAGTAAATATCGGCAGTCAGAAAGTGATGTGCAGCAGTGGGGGACACAACCCTTCAACATTTGTGCAAGTCCCTCCCGTGCTATAAAGACAAAATATGCGAATATAGTGTGAAATGGACTTGTGAAAGAGAGGGCAAAATGGCAGAGCAATGGCCCCGAGAGGGCCATCTTTTCAAATGTGTGCTGCAACATATGACCACGTATTTACATGCTGCGTACAAAGGGAAAAAATTGAGTATGTGATTAGCCATATTGGAGTTCTGGAAAATGTGTGAGGATAGGGGAGAGGACCCACCCCAGAAAGACTGGATTCTGAGCCAGCGTGATGCAGGGGGCGAAGCACCCACGGCTCCTCCTCCCTCTCCTCAAACCGTAGACCCCACAACAGAAAGACAGGGATTTTACCCCTTGAAGGAACTGAAACCAGCGGCAGGGTATATCAATCCCGTTTATGCACCACCCGCGTATAGCTGCGAGGACACGCTTAATGGCGCAAAGCAAGCAATCAATAGAATAGATGCTATAAGCGATGAGCGCAAGGAACGCAGGGAACTTCAAGCAATATTGACAAAAAGCAATAGAAGGGCGTCAAAAAACAGTAGGGATAACAAAGTGATGGTGCCTTCAAAAGAGTGGGTAGGAGGACAGATATTGCTCAAATTAGACAAAAAGAACACAAGAGAGCATACAAGCACAGAGGAGGAAGCTTAGAGATGCAGAAGGAAGAAGAAGATAGATAATGCACACAGATAATGGAGGAAGAGGAAAGAAAAGAGGGAAGAGAGAGAGGAACAGGAGCGAGTGCGAAGGGAAAGGGAGAAAGGCAGAAGAGGAAAAGGAGAGACAATTGCAGAATAAGAAAGGGAAAAGAAGGTTAGAAGGTGAAAGGCTTGTCAAGGAGCATCCACGTAGAGAAGAAGAATAAAGGGATAGAAGAGAGGAACAGGAATTTGAGAGAAGCAGAGAAAGATGCCTCAAGGAGGTAGCAGACATTATGATAGGACCAACACAGGTAAATGATGATGAAGAAGAGGAGATATGGAGGAGAAAAGGGGTACTGTATAGCAGCAGGAGGGATAACGCCTCTAGCCCAAAGCTAAGCAGAAGTATAGTAGGGTCTCCCTTGTGGGGAGAAACTATCTCAGTAGACAGAGTAACTGAGAAGCAACAGATGAAACACCTGGTAAGGAGACTTAACTTTGAAGATGAAGGAGAAGAGGATAGCGATGATAGTGGGGGAACCATGGGAGCGGATGAGGACATAGGGGCAAGTGACGATGACAAAGGGAGAATACCATGCTGCCAATTTAGGAAAGATAGGCCATGAGCGGGAGACACTATAGGATGGAGAGGAAAACATTGGGAAGAATAGGATATGGCCCAGCGGGTGCCTTGAGCATCTCAAAGGTATATTGCATAGTGCTGATGAGTGTACTCCATGTGCACCGAGGCTAAGAGCCTTACGGAGACGAAAAGGGTGAGTATGATGAGGGCATTCATTGACACTAAAGACATAGGGAAGCATGATAGGGGAGTAGAACCGATGTTAGAGAAGGGTGGTGGACAACCACAATATATACCATGGCAACAAATGGACAAGGATCATTTGAGGTGCAAGCTGCCCTCATTGACCGCTGAAGTGGGAAAATGGATATACGAGTTATAGTGGCTTACGGCAGGGACGACACCAGCAGTGGGTGACATGAAGAGCTTACTCTCAGTCATTCTTGGGGAGGTAGCTGACGATGTGTGGAAATGGGCAGGGTATCCTAGAGTGACAGTACAGAATACAGCACATGACGGTGTGCCATTTAACATCTGCAAAGCAGCCGTATGGCAGGCTCTGAGTGTACAGTATCCGGACACAACTGACATGAGCGGCATGCAAAATGCGTGAGGATGAAGATCCACTTCAGTATATTCAGGAGATACCAGAGCGTTGGCGTATTGAGACGAGGGAACTGTGGATAAAACAGTAGAGTTATTTTATCATGTATTAAGCAAAGGGCTACCAGAGCAAGTACAGAAACAATTAAATAAGCTAGTCGGAATGGAAGCGAAACCATGGTCAGAAATCCAGTTGACTATAGTATATTTTTGCTGACTAATGAAGGAGAATGTGAGAAAGAAACGTGAGGAAAGGCAGTAGGAAGAGGCAAAATTAGTAGAGAAGAAGCTACCGAAATACACCATGGAAGAGGCTATGTTGAAGAGTGGAGAGGGAGCAGTCGCTCAAAATACACAGAATCAACCGCAGATGGCAGGATGACATCTTGGAGGAAGGGGAGATATCAGTCAATGGCCACGGGGAAGAGGAATGCCCCAGGGAAGCGGGTTCAGCTATCCAATGCAGCAGGGCGAAGACAAATTCAACAGGGGACAGCCGAGACCTATGGGGGTGGGGAATTGCTTCAAATTGCTGACATGCGGTAGAGTAGGTCATAAAGCCAGGCAGTGCAGGAAAGGAGGTGGGATGCAACAGAATGTAAGGGCGACATATCAATCAGCATACCAGACTGAACAGCCCGACTATTATGTCCAAGATCGCACGCTGATGCAGACAAATGTGCCACAAATTACACCAGAACAGCAACCATTGGTACAGTGACAGCAGCACATTGGACACACACCGCAGACACAGGGCTACACACAGCCATTGCAGACAACTCAGCAGGCACCAGTACAGCAGAATACCATAGCCACAAGACTCACATACCCCACACTGTAGACTCAAGTAAGGAAACTAGTGGGGGTGACTGTGATAGGAGGCAATCCTTTCACGGGAACAGGGATGACCATGTTTCCACTTTAGTATAGCCCACAGACTGACTTCATGTGTTCAATCCTATCTTTTACACCAGACCCGACGAGGAAACACGTGTAGGGGGAACCATAGGTGACAAGACATTCTCCTTTGTTGCGGATACGGGGGCGACTGAATCCTGTATTAGGGAGGGGAGATACTCAATGTCAGGTATTGCCATGAATGCGCAGGGGTTCATTGGGGCTACAGACATGTTTCCTTTCACCAACAAACTCCCGATTTCTATAGAGTGCCATTGTTATAATTCTGACAGACACCAGAGACATGATTAGCCGACTTTCACTTACAGAACAGGGCTGCTCAACCCCAAGAATTCACTTCATGAATGCACAAGAATGTATTCAAGCCTTGTGCCTTGTGCGGGCAGACCATGCAGAGGAGAGTGCCAGTGAACCTAGAGTTATTTCAATATGGAGTGGAAGTACTACTAGAATGGCTTCCAGTGATACAGGGTAAATTACTCTGCATACCTAATGAGTTTTTATGCAGGCCACAGATCCCCTTAGATGAGAAGGAAGGACAGTTGTCCCCCCTGGAACTAGCAGTAGTGATAGTGAGGGACGAGAGGGTAGCACTATACGGGACCAATGATTAAGGACGGGCATGGAAAACAGTAATTGTGGTAGGAGAATGACACAGACTGACTGACTTGACTGACTAAGAGTTATTCTGAGACAACTATTCAGACCTTGAGACAGTGTTCTGTATGAGCATTACTTACTGAGTGAGAATTCATTACAGGGAAGTACCACAGAGAATGGCCATATTTAAAAAAGCACTAGCACCATTTGTCGAGGAAGATTTAGCATGAGTACCGAGCATTCTATGGACCAACGGCACGTATGATGTGGGCTTGTTGATGGGAGGAGCTGTTAAGATCAAGCTCAAGCCTGGAGAAATCTTACAGAGAGCAAAACAATATCCTTTGTCCACAGAGGTAGACAAGGGCATTTTTGAGACGATCTCTGCATTAGTAATGCAAGGAATCTTGGTACCATCAGAATCACAGTGTAACACAGCAGAGTACCTATTGTAAAAGTCAGCAGGGGGATCATGGAGCTTTATTAATGATTTGCATCCTTTGAACAGCATTGTCAAGGCATAATTTCCGTCAGTTGCCAACCGAGCGACAATATTATGTAGCATTCCTCCGGAAAGCTACAAACTTCACGGTGATAGATTTGAAAAATGCTTTCTTTTTTGTTCCACTTCATGAAGAATCAAAAGACTTGACATTGTTCTATATAGAAACACCAAGTGAAAACACTCAAGACTTCCTCAACGGTACTGTGAATCCCCCTCCATATTCAATAGTGTGCTTCAGATGGACCTAGGGAACCTACAGATGAACAGCATGATTATCCATTACGTAGATGACATCTTGATTTGTAGCAAGAGTGATAAGGCAGAAGGGTAACCCCAGAAAGAGCAGAATCGATCTTCGGAACCCAACCGCCGCTGACTGTAAGAGAGAAGCAGCAATTCTTAGGCCTCTGTAATTACAGTAGAGCTTGGGTGTTTGACTAAAGGACATACATGAGACCCCTTTTAAGCAGGCTCTGGGAAGCTCAGAGGAGGGACGGTAAGCTGACATGGACACAAAAGATGACTGAAGCATTTGAGGAACTGAAAACTGAATGGGGCAATATGTACTGGCCCAGTGTTAGGGATTCTCGACTATGGTGAATAATTCTATTTATTCTCACACTCAAATGGAACTGTGATGACTGCGGTGCTCACACAGAAAACGACGTTAGGGCACAAAACAATAGCTTATTACAGTGGGCGATTAAACCCAGTGATGAGAGGACACTATCCTTGCAAACAACCACTGGCTGCTGCTGCATTTGCAGTAGAGAAGTCTGCAAGCATGACAATGGGTAGCAGTACCACGTTATATGTGGAGCATGTCCTTTTCGTCATTCTTGAAAAACCCAAGAGCGCACTGACCACTTAGAGAACATCAAACATATGTTTGTTTGTTTCTTAGCTTTTATTCGGCACTAGTACCATTAAATCAGAGAACATTACATACAAAACAGTGTCAACATTTAAAACCACAAATTAAAGAAATGTATACATATATCACACTTTAAAATTCTTAAGAAGATTTCATCAAACTCAACCTCAGTAACTATGCCCTGTGCAAATATTTGGCCACAAAGAACACCATATTGGGATCATCGCGTTTCCTGCATAAGTCCAGGGCTTCCACTGTGCCTTGGATGCCCTTTAGCTTGAACATTGGCTTAAGGTACTTGGCTCTAAGAGCTTTGTATTTAGGGCAGAGTATCAAAAAGTGGAGTGCAGACTCATACAGCGCCCCACACGCCAGACATTCAGTACTACATTGTTCTTTCCATTTCCGTGTGAAAGATGCCAGGTGCAGCGGCCCTGCCCTAACATCATAGAAGAGTGAGCGGGCAAAGTCTGGCTGAACAGTATCCAGGTATTGCTCATACTCAAATGTCACCTTAACATGGATGCATTGCTGACCACAGGAAAGCTTAGTGCAGGCCACCTCCATCATTCGCCTGCAATCCTGCCTGAATGCCAATTTTGCCATGGTCTTAGAATTGGATTGCATACTGGTCGGGCTGTCCCAGAACAGTTCAACACCCGATCTCTTGCACCAGCATTTAAGGTGTTTTAGCCATGGCATAGATCGGCTGCCATCCAGCGTCAAGTAGTTGGTCAACAGCTCTCTAAACATCTGCAATCCTGGTGCTGTCCATACCCAGACCCTGAAAAGAAATGTTTGGTGGATATAAGGTGTTCGATCAGTCTTAGATCACACTCCATTTGCAATATTGCATTGGAGGCGCTTCTGGGTTGCAAAAGAAGAGATTTTAGGAAGGCATTTTCAGCCACACATATGGAGCCGATTTCGGTGTGGCCCCAGATTTCTGCTCCATATGTTGAGGCCAGTATAGCTGGTATTTTATACAACTCTGGGTCTGGAGTCAGAGCACCCCTCCCATGTAAATGAAGGTATTTCCTAATACCCCCACTATACTTCCTCAAGGTCGGCTCAGCTTTTGTGACCTGCTCGCCCAAAGTTCCATTCTCAGTGAAGCATAAGCCCAGGTAGATATAAGTATTGACCTGCTCTAGTTTAACCCCTTCAATTTCTATATCGATCTGAACATGCTTAGCCATCTTGTGTCTGAACACCAAGCTTTTGGTTTTAGATGTGTTTATTTATAAGCAGAATACACTGCACTTCTTCACAAAGATAGCCATAATGTGCTTAATGCTTGCAGGAGTAGTTGACAGCAGTACTGTGTCATCTGTGAAGAATAAGGCAGAGAAGCGCAGTTTACCCAACTTTGGGGGGTCCATGGTATCGGACATCAATTCCTTTATTAACCTGTTGATTTAAATACAGAAGAGTAGTGGAGCCAATACACAGCCCTGCCTTACTCCACGCTGCACCTCAAAGCTCTTTGTATTTTCTCCACTTTTTCCCCATCTCACCACAGCCCTGTTATTATGATAAAAGGCCTAGAACAGCCCTGTTATTAAGGTATAAGGCATGTATTAAAAGCAGCAGTCCAGCCGGGATGTTGTATCCTTTTAGCGTCTCCCAGAGCTGAGATCTAGGAACCAAATCAAAGCCCATTTTAAGGTCGGCAAATACAGCATATGGCTTGTTGTTGTTCAGAACAATGTATATGCTGACAATAACATTTAGCTAAAGGCACTGTTCAAGGGTCCCTATTCCCTGTTTGAAGCCTACCTGTACTGGGCTGATGACTCCTTTACTCTCCACCCACTCTTGTAGGTGACCAAGAATTGCCTTGGAGGTGATTATATTTAATCCAGCGATAAAGGTAGTAAGGTGCAGAATTGTAAATTCAGTGACATGTATATCAGAACCAGTAGAAGAGGGAAGACTATGACTGTGCCATGTATATGTTATGTTATGTTACTTTGCATTTATATAGCGCCTTATGTACCATTGTTATGATTTCAAGGCGCTGGTGGGTTGAACGCCCTTGGGAACCGTAGTTCAAGTCAGTAGAGAGAGAGAGTCATAAGGTGCATGGGAACACCGTATATGTGTACAGTAGGTGTGATATTCGTATGATAGCTGCTTCTTAGCGGTAGGTGTGGTGATTGGGAGATCATGAATATGTGTTTGTTCTGGCAGGTTGTTATCCAGACCGATTCTGGCTGCGTTAGGCCTGAGGAGAACGCTTAGGCTGGCGGGTGTATAGCCAGCTGTATTTAAATAGGATGATGGGGAGTATGAGGCAGGTGATGGTATGAGAACAGCTATACCGAATGTGTCATAGTATCGCTGTGTTCTAGTTGAGCGGTGGAGTATAGAAGAGAGTAAGCGTGGAGATGTGATATGGTGGTTTACATTAGGTGCTTGTGATCGAGTGCATTCCAACCGTTCCATGAACTCACCGTTCTATGCACTCAAACCGTTTCATGCACTCAAACCATTCCATTCATGCACTCTAACCGTTCCATGCACTCTAACCTTTCCATGCACTCTAACCGTTCTATGCACTCTAGCCATTCCATGCACTGTAACCATTCCATGCACTCTAACCATTCCATGTACTCTAACCATTCCATGCACTCTAGCCATTCAATGCACTCTAGCCATTCCATGCACTCAAACCATTCCATGCACTCAAACCATTTTTGTACAAGGTCCATTCCGTGCCCTCTATTTGTTTCATGCATTCCATTTGTGGCATGTACTCGCCCAGTTCTATGCACTCTATTTTCAATAAGTTCTATGTATTTCTTCTGATCCATGCACTTCATCTGATCTGTGCATGTTGCCCGTTCATTATATAGTCCACCCATTTCATCCGTTCAACCAACCCTATCCTTTTGAAGAGGAAAAATGGAGACCAAATCCATGCCCCCGCACCCCAAGCGCCCCAGCGCACCCATGGGTGACAAATATGCTGAAACACACCCACTTCACCAACAGTGCAACTTCTATGCTACATTAGAATCAATGCTGCAATATCAGAATCTACAAACACAAAAATCCCTGTTTAAAGCCTTGCAAATGCCTATATGAACTAACATGGACTAAATGCACAGTGTAAAGCTATGTTTCAGGAAAATTACAGCTAAGTTCATTTCACTCACTGAACACTGAACACTGGCTGCGGGAGCCTTATCAACATTCCTCGCAAAACAAGTCCGACTTGCCAAGGCCGCAAATTCAAGATAAAACTACTTTCTGCAGACAGACATTTTTTAATTATCCACAAATGCGAGTAAATCACGGCAACCCAGTGTGCTTTTTTTTTTCTTTCTGGGAAAGAAAGACATTTTCTCAAGGACACGCACAACATTGAAACATAATTTGTAACAAGCCAGAACCAGGTGCGAACTGCTTGTCCAGCTAAAAGTTATGGGAACAAAGTCACATTGCAACATGATTAGGATTAGGTAATGGGGGCTGGCACAGCTAAATCAACCCACTGACGCAGGAGGTAAATATCCAATTATCAGGCTCTCTATAAGTGCTACATATGTAACCCACCACTCTGCAGCCAATAACGGGAGGAGATAGGTTTCTGGGAGCTGATCCAATTTTGTGAGGTCAGCCTGCAGTGTGATTATAAAACTTACTTGCAAGACAGCCCCGGGGGAGACGGCGCCTGAACTCACGATGCTTTTCTTTGGCTTTTTTCTCTTTTCTGTGCTTAGAAATAAAGCAGTTTGAAACATGTTGCTGCCTGCTTGGAACTCTAGTGCATTTCTGGGGGCCATATGGGAGGTGTTGGGGCCTCCCATAGCTGGTGAGGATATGGCTGCTGGCCCCCCACTGCCCTGGGGGTGGGGGGGGATCCAGCTTCTCCCCGACAAGTTGGTGCCCTCTGTGAGGCTCATTGCTCATTGTAACATGAGTGATTGAGCTCTGCCTGCGCAAGCCCTGTGATGGACTGAGCTCCCTGCCGCCGACTCAAGGAAGCTGTGAGACCCTCGCCTGCACCTGAAGACCACCGGAAAAACGCGTAACCGGCTAAAGGCTTCGGGGGCCACTTGGAAATACCCCGCTTGAGGGCAGGTGAGAGCCCTGCAGGAGAAGGGGTCCGGTGAAGCGCATTGAGGGAGTGTCCAGCAGTGGTGCAACTGCCAGTGCAGCATAGGAAAATGTAAGTAAACCAGCAACATGGGCTCTGAGGGGGGGGAAATGTTTAAAGTAGAAATGTTAAAGTGTTTTTTTTGTTTGTTTGTTTTTTTTTTTTTTTTTTTTTAGGGAGGGATTGTAAATTGGGTGGTGGGAGATTGTACATTGTCACAAAATTCAGCGCATTGGTAGTGATCGGCACGTGAATTGTAGTTGGGACTGGGGTGGTGGCAGTGGTCCCTTCTTGTGTTTTTGAGCATATTGGGTGGGGTAGTGACTCCCTACACATAGAACAGGAGTGCCGCGCTGATTGGTCTAGAACAGGAGTGCCGCGCTGATTGGTCTAGAACAGGATTGCCGCGCTGATTGGTCTGGATGGTGATTTCATGTACGGGGTCTGGATTTCCTATGAATTGACGTTATAGATCAATGAGTAGATGAGGTTCCCTGCTAATTGAGCGTTTTAGTTCAGTGAGTGGATGATGTTTTCCCGCAGGAGGTAGCTAGATTGTTCCCGAAGTGCGGAAGATAGTTGGCTGGTTAAGGTCCCCTGGTGAGGAGCGTATCATGCACTAGGCGACGCGGTGTGTGCAGTTCAATTATAAGAGTTTATTGTGGTTTACCTTGTTCCAGTTGAGACAGGAAGACAGCTGTGGGGATTGTGGGGTTTTATTTTGGGATTTTTTGTGGGGTTGGGAGAAATGGGTTATTGTTCTGTGTATGCACATTTGTCTGTTCATTTGCATTGTGTTTTTAGTTTGGTGACGTCACCTTCAGATTGATGTATAAGGACACAAAGTTTTGATGGTGAGGAGATAGTGGTGTGGTTTTGGATTTGGAGAATAGGTGACCAAGAGGCGGTGTGTGGAAGACACATGCGCAAGATTGTGGGAGTGTGCCGGAGAAGGCAATGGTTTGGTGAAGATGGATTGCACGTGGAGTGCACTGGCTAAGGTGCGGAGCAAAGAAGGCTCACAGAAGTTGAAAAAATGTTCAATTATTTTCTAACTTTTGCTCCCTGAACAGCGGACTACCGAAATTTTCGAATTGAATAGAGGTAAAATGTATCACACAATACAGAAATGACTCCCCTTCACTTGTTGTGTAGCACACAGCTTCCATGCTGAAATAAGTCAGTAAAACATAGTGTGCAAAGATTCAAAAGTACTGAAGGTAAATTAAAAAGACCATGGCTGCTCATAGGCGGCTTCTCCAGAAGCGTGCAGCAATCGCTAAGGACACACATACACAGCACTTACACGGGAATAGCTTTAAAAGCACATGTGCAGCAATCGCTAAGGACACACATACACAGCACTTACACGGGAATAGCTTTAAAAGCACATGGCTACAGTTGAACTGTGTGCACGAAGGAAAAGGAAAATGCGAGGGGTCAGCTGATGTTGAACAAACACGAGCAGAGGGAAGAGGGGACTCTCCCTTCTGAACCTCCGGGAGTGTAATATTTGATGACACAGGGGCAGAGAAAGGCAGATGAGGACAAGTAGGCACAAAATAAATCATTCAAGCATGCGATGGGAGGGGCAGTTAAAAACAGCTTCAACACACACGCACAAGAATAACAATAGCAGTGTCAACAATCACCACAATATGCACCGCCCATGTGGGGAGGATACATGGGGCAGGATGGGATCATTTCAGCAGACACCACAAGCACCAATGCAGGTACTGTTACTATTACATGTACAGACACAACAAATGACAGCACCACTACCCCAGGACTGACTAGAATGACAACACAGGGGCACTGCACAGCAGCCAGCACCCATACAGAACACTGACACAATAGCAATGGTACCGGTTACATGACTGGGTGGGGTCTTCCTGATGGGGAACAAATCTTTCAAAGGACATAGATTGACATTATACCGCTAATAGGACAGCCCAAGACAAACTTGATTTGACTCACTCTGCCACACACACTCATGCTCCGCTTCACCGACAGAGCGGGCGAGACGCGCGCCGACACACACACTCACGCACACTCAATAATGCAGAGGACAATTGCATAGGGGTGGTGATAGGTATAAAAACATTTTCTTTTCTGGGTGACAGTGGGGCGACTAGGCCATGCATTAGGGAAGAGACATTTGTGACATCATGAGCAATGTGGATATGACCACCTTATTAACAGAGAAATACATAACTTGTTAAACACCAGGCATACACATGTTGAAAGTAAGGAAGATTGTTTAAGAATAATGGGGGTGCACGGTACAGAGGGGGGTGCATAATGATAGCGCATCACAAGAGAGTACATTTAGCTACATTTTGAGCACACATCTTTCAGTGAGGAGACTGGGCTCATGAATACACGATTAACACAGAACAATTAAATGAGACACACAAGATGGAAAAAAGTGCACTTGAGGGGGGAGGCCTACATTTCATTGACAGTTCACCACAGGAGGAGAAAAATAGGGGTAAAGGGTGGATGATCCATGTTCCCAACAGAATTAATTTGGCGACACAATAACAGTGCAAGTGGTACTGCCACTAGCGCTTTTGAGAATAACACTGGCACAAATGCATTAGCCAACACACATAGGGAAAGAGGTCATTGCTGCACGAACTGGAGCATAATGGTTGTATTAAAATTTGAAAGCAGATATTGGGGGGAGAAATATATATTGTTTAAATGTAACAGTAATTAGAAATATATATTGTTTAAATGTAACAGTAATTACAGTAGTGGAGTAATAAAATACTAGACTAAATGAGTAATTAACAGAGTAGGTAAGGTTTAAAAAGTGGACATGGGGTGGGATAGAGAGAATGGGAGCAAATTGGTAGCGGGTTTCATTAGTACCAAGTTAAAGTGCCTGCAGTTAGTACCAGCTTAAAGTGCCTGCAGTTCACTGCGAGGCACGCCCTGAGAAGTGTGAGAGGAGCCATAGAAAAAATAAATAAATAAATAAATAAAAAATAAAAAAGATTTTAAAATCCTGCGATTATCTTAACTAAGTAACATGGTGCACTTAATTTAGAAACACAGCCACCCTATATGACAAATTTACCACCCCGATGTTTCCCTATTTAGCTTGTCAGTGCCTGATGCCCCACGGGACAAAGGCAGGCACTATAAATAACTTATAACAAAAGCACAGTAAATATAAAGATCCGAAGGCCCATTTGTACACTAGCACCCAATTTGCATATATATGATCAAAGTGTGTAATGAGTATCTTCACAAAAATTAAGTGCCTACCCATTTTCTGGGTACATTCCGAATTGTGTAATAATTTACAGTCAGACCGCCATTGAACGCCACCAGGTGGTGACAGGATGGTGCATAGGTGCACCATTGGCTCCTCCCACTAGGACACTGAATAATGTGAGAGTAGTGCAGAGAGGTTAGGTCAAGAAAATGAAGAATATGTAAATTCTCAGGTCTCAAGCGCTTCCATTTCATTTCTCGCCAGATACAAAGGACCCAGGGCAGGCCTGAAGACAACGGACAACTAACACCCAATGGCTATGGACTACAGTGGGACATTTTCCCCTCCTGACAGACTTTGTCAGAAGTGTAAGGCGTCAAGCCCTACAAAGCGGTGGCCACCCTGGCAACGAGGGAGCAACGATCAACAGGGCCAACGCAAGAGATTTTCATGAACTGCAAAATAGCACGAACTCTCCCGAGTTAGGGAAACATGGCCATCCCATGGTCCAACGCACACTAGCAACTAGAATAGGGACTGACACACGCATTTCCAAAGTTTAATTGAGTTTCATATTACATTTTGTGCACCTACAGCTGTAACACTGTTTTGTTTCTTCTCTTTTCCCCGCACATGCAGGTTGTTGCGTATGTATGATGTTAGAAATGTGTAGGAAATTTCCTTAATGTTATCTTCCATTAGAAACTGTGAGGTCCACTGAGTAAGACATTGTGAAGCATTCCCCACTCAATTGCCCACCCTATCAAGAACCTCAGACCCCTTAGAGCATGTTTCCCTGAAGTATATTTCCTTGCTTCCATTGAATAAACAGCCCAAGATTTTCCCTACCCATATTGAGAGATTTTGAAAACACGAAATGTCCAGGGGGGGGTTTGATTTTGCCCTTAGTGATTGTTTAGTTCGCGGAGCTTGATGTTACTAACATGTACTAACGTATTAACGCTTTTCTTGCGATTTTCAGGCGGGCAACTTTATCATCTCATCAGCTGCAAGGACCCAGCAGCGTAAGTGGTTATGGGCACGCAAATAAGGACTTTTACCTTCACGATGGGACTATTAATGATGAACGAAATTATGGGGGTGGTACTTTGAAAATTATTTGTAATAATGAGCATTACCGCTGTATCCCCTGCTAACATTCCCTAACCTAAGCAGGAACAGTTACGGCGTCAGTGGGTAAGGAAAAGCTGCTGCTAAAGTAAGGAGAGTTAAAGGCAGACACAAGGGGAGTAAAACATACACATAACACACATATCAGAAGTGACCAACAACATGCACACATGTACAAAATTGGTAGGGACACCACTGGAGAGAGCTGTCCTGACTGTTCTTTAACATATGCCGGAAGAGAATTGATTACAACAGAAATTACTACAGCAGAGCACGACGCCCATGTATGACAAGGTGCGAAGAAGATTGCAAGGGAAGACAGCAACATTGAGATTGAAAAAAAAAAAATAAATAAATAAATAATAAAAGAAGAAAGAAAAACAAAAGGAGAGAAGAACAAATAAAATAATAAGAGACAAAAATATGATAAGTGCCTAACAGAGTGAGAGAAAAGAGCAAAGATGGTCACTGAAGAAGGACGTATACTGTTAAGGTACCAACGTTATGTTACCAGCACAACAGTAACAAGAAGTGGACAATCATGCTGGATGCAAGAAGGTTGAGAGAAGTTGCGAGATGAGAGCAGGAACATCACTGCTTATGGACTACTATTGAGCACATGCATCCAAAGATCAAGAGAAACTACCACTGAATTGGGGAGGAGAGTGTTCATTGGAGCGCATCAGCATGCCCTTGTTGGTGATGACCAAGGAAGATGTGAAGAGTGACACATTCACCAAGGTGGAAAACAACGGAAGAAGAGAAACAGACAGAGAAGTAAAAAGAGGGGGGAATTACTTCTCGAGCGAGAAAGAAGAATGAGTGGGTGAAGTACCAGCATACCAAAGAATGATCAGCAAAAAATGTATCTGAAAAGAGAAAGCAAAGAACTAGCTAGTGCTTGCATGGTGATGGATGACATCATGACTGCCTGGTTGCTTGAAGGTGATAACGGAAGGACGAGTACCGAGCACAGCACCATTGTGCAAGATAGAGATACATTGCAAAAGAACAACAGAAGAAGTTATCGGAATGCAAATAAGAGACATGGTGAAAGGAAGAGCCGGACTAAGATAGCGGTGCGCAACATGGTTCCAGCAGTAATAAAGGTGGCCACTCCCTGTGATCAGAGGAAGTACGAAGGGGAGTGAGTGTGGTGGAACACAGAAGGGGAACACTCCTATATGTACTGTTGATCAACAACAAATGCAGAAAATTATGGACACTTCAAGGAATTGGCAAAGATATGCAGACCGGAAGGAGGTGAATGTTGCTTGGTGGTGTGGTCGACAAAGTCGACCAGAGGGGGGACTGAAGAGGAAAAATGGAGACCAAATCCATGCCCCCGCACCCCAAGCGCCCCAGCGCACCCATGGGTGACAAATATGCTGAAACACACCCACTTCACCAACAGTGCAACTTCTATGCTACATTAGAATCAATGCTGCAATATCAGAATCTACAAACACAAAAATCCCTGTTTAAAGCCTTGCAAATGCCTATATGAACTAACATGGACTAAATGCACAGTGTAAAGCTATGTTTCAGGAAAATTACAGCTAAGTTCATTTCACTCACTGAACACTGAACACTGGCTGCGGGAGCCTTATCAACATTCCTCGCAAAACAAGTCCGACTTGCCAAGGCCGCAAATTCAAGATAAAACTACTTTCTGCAGACAGACATTTTTTAATTATCCACAAATGCGAGTAAATCACGGCAACCCAGTGTGCTTTTTTTTTTCTTTCTGGGAAAGAAAGACATTTTCTCAAGGACACGCACAACATTGAAACATAATTTGTAACAAGCCAGAACCAGGTGCGAACTGCTTGTCCAGCTAAAAGTTATGGGAACAAAGTCACATTGCAACATGATTAGGATTAGGTAATGGGGGCTGGCACAGCTAAATCAACCCACTGACGCAGGAGGTAAATATCCAATTATCAGGCTCTCTATAAGTGCTACATATGTAACCCACCACTCTGCAGCCAATAACGGGAGGAGATAGGTTTCTGGGAGCTGATCCAATTTTGTGAGGTCAGCCTGCAGTGTGATTATAAAACTTACTTGCAAGACAGCCCCGGGGGAGACGGCGCCTGAACTCACGATGCTTTTCTTTGGCTTTTTTCTCTTTTCTGTGCTTAGAAATAAAGCAGTTTGAAACATGTTGCTGCCTGCTTGGAACTCTAGTGCATTTCTGGGGGCCATATGGGAGGTGTTGGGGCCTCCCATAGCTGGTGAGGATATGGCTGCTGGCCCCCCACTGCCCTGGGGGTGGGGGGGGATCCAGCTTCTCCCCGACACTTTCTACAAGTTTCATCTGTTCTGCCCATTTCATCCGTTCTACTCGCCTTATCTGTTGTACAAGCATCATCTGTTTCGCCCTCTTTGGCCGTTCTGCCCACATTATCCGTTCTACAAGCATTAACTGTTTCACCCATTTCAACCGTTCTACCCACCTTATCCGTTCTACAAGCATCATCTGTTTCACCTACTTCACCCGTTTAACCCACCTTATCCGTTCTATAAACGTCATCTGTTTCACTCACTTCACCCTTTCTATCCGCCTAATCCGTTCTACAAGGATAATCTGTTTCACCTACTTCACCCGTTTTGCCCGCCTTATCCGTTCTACACGTATTATCTGTTTCACCCACTTCGCTCGTTCTACCCATTTCATCCGTTCCGCCCTCTTTATCCGTTCCATCCACATACTTTACCCGTTCCATCCACATATTTCTCCAGTTTCAGCCACATACTTTATCCGTTCCATCCACCCACTTTACCCGTTCCATCCACACACTTCACCCGATCCACCGCTTCATCCGATCCCTCCACATGCATCATCCGCTCCACACCCTACATCCGCTCCACACCCTACATCCACTCCACACTCTACATCCGCTCCACACTCTACATCCGCTCCACACCCCACTTCCGCTCCACACCCCACTTCCGCTCCGCACCCTACATCTGCACCACACCCTACATCCATTTCATGCTCTCATCCGCTCTGGGCTCTCATCCGCTCTATGCTTTCATCGGCTCTACGCTTTCATCCGCTCTCATCGACATTCTACATCTGCTCCACACCTTACATCTGCTCCACATCTTACATCCGCTCCACATCATACATCAGCTCCACACTCTACATCCGCTCCACACTCTACATCCATTTCATGCTCTCATCCGCTCTGGGCTCTCATCCGTTCTACGCTTTCATCCGCTCTACGCTTTCATCCGCTCTCATCCGTTTCACGCACTCATCCGCTCTACGCTTTCATCTGATTAACCCACTTCATCCGCTCTACGCTATCATCCGCTCCACCGACTTCATCCGCTCCACCAATTTCGTCCGCTCCACCGACTTCATACGCTCCACTCACTTAATCCGTTCATTCCGCATCTTCCGTTCAACCCACGTCATTCGTCGCACTCACTCGATCCGTCCCATGTACTCAGTTGGTCCCATGCACTAATTCCATCTCATGCAATTGATTAGTCTATTCCATTCGTTTCGTTTATTCCATGCACTCTTACATTCCATGCCATCTATCTATTCCATGCACTCAATCTATTCCGTGCACTCTTCAGTATCATGTATTCATCTTTTCCATCCTCTTGTCCACTTTATTCCCTCGCCCAATGTGTTGCATTTGTCCATTACATTTATTTCATTAATTTCAACCATTTTACTGCTTTCATACGATTTATTCTTTTCATCCACTTTACTGCTTTCATCTACTATTCTCATTCTATTCTGATTGTCCTTTTTGATTTACATTAGCGGTTATCAGTTTTCGATTTCCCGCTCGGGTCATGATGCTGGATTGTTATTTATGATCTAGCAGTTTGGGCTAATGTCATTGAATTGCTGTTATCCAGTTTGAGTCTAAGAGTCGATTTTAGGGGAAGAGCCCTGTTTTCAGTAATTTGCGGAAAGACATGAGGTCCTCGGTGAGTCGGACATGAGCAATGTGCCCAACTGCTTTGAGGATCTCAATGTAGCCGAGCCTGCGCAGTGTATAACCAATCTTAGTGTGTGTGAACTTCCAAAGAGGCCTGGCAAAGTCGCTGTATTCCTCCCTATAGCTTGAAGCAGTGGCTCAGGCCAAGATAGAGTTATTACTCAAGTTTGGGTGGGAGGGGGGCGGACGGACACACACACACACCTCATGTTCTGTTAAATATAAAAGGACAGATTCTCCCAAAGATCACACAACGATTTGATGGTAAGCGTATGCCAGAATTCATAATCGTTCTTCTGAGAGAGTTAACATGGAACTATGCCAATCATTATAACACCATTATTCTACATTGGGTGGTGGGGTTGGGAAGATTAGTGCTCTCTGCGCCCCCCCCAACCTCCAACCCACACCCTGCCACCCACCTTCTCGGTAATTCAACCCATGAAGCATGCATCAGTTACGCCACCACTTTCTCTCCCCCTCCTCCACTCTAGCTGACTCAAATCCTGATACAGCCCTTTCCATGCTCCACTCTTCCATCTCTGATACTCTTGGTGTACTTGCTCCGGTCACGAGGATCCGCTTGAAGCCCAAAGCCAAGACCAAGTCCTGGTACGACTCAGACCTCATCACCCTAAAACGCAAGTGTAGTGTGGCTGAGAGGAAATGGCTGGCACCTTGTGCATCCTCTGACAAACTTGTCTGCTGCCTATTCCAAAGGCAATACCGGCTCCCTGTCCTCACTAAGAAGAGAGCTCACACCCAAGCCGCGCCACTCGGCCGAACTGTTTAAAATCTGCAAGGATCTGGTCAATCCTGCTGCAGTCTCTACCTCTCCTTTCCCCTCCCAGGCCCTCCGCACAGCGATGGCCTCATTTAATCTCTAAAACCGAGGACATCCTCTCCTGCCACCTCTCCTCCTCCCTTCTCTACCTTTCCTCTATTCACCCCCAACAAGGTTTCTAGACAAGTCTGTTCTATGAAAGTCTCATCTAAACAAGTTCTTCACCGTTCTTCCCAAACCATCAAGGACCACAATTTCCATCACTCCTTTCCTGGGCAAACTATTGGAAAAACTGGCCCTCCCCCAGCTTAATCGTCACACCGAATCGGTTGTCTCCATGACCATCAGTCTGGCTTCAGAGCAGCGAGCACCACAGAAACCGCTCTCCTGAACATCTGTGAAGACCTGCTCTCTAACCTTGATACTAATCACCCCTCTGTCATCTTACTCAATCGCTCTTCTGCTTTTAACAGTCAACTATGCCATCCTGCTCAACCGGCTCCGTGATAACCTGGGTATCACCGATCAGGCCCTGGCTGACCTCTTTCCTCTTGGATCGACCCTCCCAAGTCCAACTTGGGTCCTTCCTCTCCTCCATCTCACTCTCTACCTGTGGTGTTCCCCAGGGGTCTAACCTTTCTCCCCGGCTGTTCAATCAATACCTGGCACCTCTCACCTACTGTATTGCTGCTCTCTGCTCCAACTTTCAGTGCTATTCGGATGACTCGTCTCGTTTCCAGGCTCCCCTCTGCTGCCTCTTCTCGCGCTCGTGGTCCGTCTGCAATCCAGGAGTGGTGTGCAGCCAATGATCTCCTCTGGCACACCTACACCCTCCTTCCCAGTCACTCTGGCTGGCCTCCCTTTGCCCTCTTCCTGCTCCAACCTGTGAGGCCAAGAACCTCTGGGTCATCTTCCACTCCACACTCTCCTTCTCTCCTCACATCTCTGACGTCTCCAAGTCAAACTACACCTCCTCAGAGGTATTCTTTTTCCTCACCTTCCCGCAGAAGCTCACCGTCTTCAGAGCTCTGGTTCTCTCTAGGCTGGACTACTGCACCAGCCTCTTTTTAAATCTGCCTGCCTCTACTCTCCGCCTTCTACAACTCATCCAGAACAGGACTGCAAGACTTGTCCTTGGCCTCAAACCCAGGGATCGTATCTCTCCAGCCATGAAATCTTTCCACTGGCTCCCAGTGGCTGCAAGGATCACATTCAAGACCCTCTGCATCATTTACAAAGCCTTTTGGGCCCGGGACGCCGCTATCCCTAACTTTACATCCCTAAATACTCCCCTGCTAGAGCCCTAGGCTCCTGTGGCTCCAACTCCTTGACTGTCAAACCCTTCTCCAAGCAGAAAGTGGGGGGTAGGACTCTCTCCTCGGCTGCCAATGGAACAGCCTTCCTGCCCCTCCCAGACTTCAGCCAGACCTCATCAAGTTCCAGAAACTGCTCAATACTCTGCTGTTCTCTACCTCTTTCCCCCTTTCCCTTCCATGCTAATCACCTCACTGCCGCTGTGACTGGGGGTCTGATCCTCATGAATCTCACAGGATTCCAGGACCTTCTTCCCAGTTGATACCAGCATCCCCCCTCCCCCTCCACTGCACTGCCCTTGCGGGCCCCAGCTTGGTGGCTCTGCATCCCACCCTTGGGAGTCGCAGGCACTAGCACTTACCCTGAGGTTCTCCTCCTTGGATCCCCTTAGCACTTCTGTCTGGGGCCCCCCTCCAGAACTTGCCTACTCCTCTGCTCCCCCCTTCCTCCCTATCTCCTGCACTTCTCCTCACTGCACCTGCACGTCCGAATGCCACAAGGCCTAGTAGGACCACGACTGTATTTACTGTTTTTGCCATTATTATTTTACCTGTTCCCTTCCCATTTATCCGTATGGAATTTTGAAACACAATTCAGGTGTATAGGTGCCTAACAAATGCTCAATAAAATAATCAATAAATTGGGGAAGACTAGTTCTGCCCAAACATGGAGGAACTTGTTGCCCCTTTCATGAGTTCTTGTGTGATTTGTTAGAAATACAATGTGGGCCACACGTTGCGTGAAGTGCGAGGAGCAATACCACACCCTAATGGGCCTTTCCAACATCTCCATGTAGATTAGGTGGATAAGATCCATGTATGCCAAGGATACCACTACATGATAGTAGTCGCATGCCCATTTTCCTGATGGATCGAAGCTGCTCCACGTTCATACTCCAATGCCCAGAATGTGTCGAAATTCCTCATAAGAGAGCGGTTCCCACAATGGGGGGTGTGCAAGGTCCTGAGTTCAGATAAAGGGCCCCATTTAGTAAATTAGACTTTCAAGCACATCACAACCCTATTGGGGATTACACATATGTTTTCCTGTGCTTATTACCCACAAGCGAATGGATTTTCGAATGACTTAATGGCTTGCTCAAGGAAAAAATTGCCAAAATAAAAGCAACACTGAAGAAGGGATGACTCCACTTCCTTCCCTTAGCCTTGTTCGCATTGCACAATTAACCTGAATCTGACCATCGTTTAACCCCTCATGAGGTGGGGACAGGACGATGCATGCAACTCTCACTTGCACCTCTCACTAGAGCACTGAGAGATGCCCAGAGCACCTCTACTGTCCTAGGTGATGAAAAGCACAACTATGTTGCTTCAATGATGGCTATTGCTTGTTTTATTTCTCGACAGCTCCAGTTGTCCTGGCAAGGGAGGTCAAAGAAGGATGAGCAAGATGATGCCCAGGCGATGGACTCTGAACTACTCAAACAGCCTCTGCTCTATCCAAGGGAACAGGTTCTCCTATGAAATTGTTTACACACCTAGTATAAGCCCCTTTTCGAGGGCCCCTTAGTAGTGAAGCAAGCGACGGACAAGGCAGCAAAGCATGCTGGCAAAAAGGCCTGAAACTATATTGGTGATGCCAAGCCCTGCAGAGGAGAGACCAACTCGGCCAAGCTTATAGACGATTGGATGCAAGAAGAAGAACCCCAAGGAGAAGAGACACTACAACGTATACAGACAAGATCACAGACTAGAGCTAGGCAAGACCAAATGAACAGCTAGAACAGGCACACTGTTATTTCCTTACACTAGGTTTTCATCATGAAAGTTGAACTGATTTGTGGGAAATAATGTGTATACCTGCACACCTCTGGAGATGCACTTTCCTAAATTCATCACAACCTAGGACCCAATGATCTCATCTAAAGTGTACTTTTATGCTTTCCTTCTTTACGCTGAATACACTTACCCAGAGTTAACTTGGGGTAACCCATCAGTCATTGCATTACTCAATAGTACGAAGATTAGATTAATTTGGGAGAGAATATTTCTTGCAGCACTTGAGCAATATAATTGGTGCAGAGCTTGACTAACATAATGCAGCAATAATAAGGTATGCCAAATACTTTTTCAAATGGTTTCCTGGACTCTATGGACAATATGAAAGAAATCCAGTAATGCAGAACTGGGAAGCTGCAGCGAACTTCATTGTGATGTTATTTTCTGATTTCTGCTGTCTCTATCTTTTTACCCTCACTGCATTACAAAAGATTGTGTTGCCTGATGCCTATTCTTTGTTACCTGCTAACGCAACCTCTACCCCTGCCATCGTGGTAATCATATCTGGTCAAATGAGTAGCACTGCCAGAGAAGTAAAAAGACTCAGGCAAAGCACAGATATAGATTTTGAACACGTAAACGCATACCTTGCTGATTCGGCCCACATATCTAACAATGTCTTATATAAGCACATGACCAAGATGGGGAGAGAGACAATGAAGGAGGGCTGCTATATATGCTCCCTCATCCCCTATGCCATGAGCACTTTCAGAACATTTATAGCAACAGAAATCCCAACAGCCAGTGCACAATGCCTTATGCACCTGTCGTTCTGCACCAGAAGAGGTTGAATGCAAGGGAAATGGGCTACACTAAAATGGATGTCTCAGAAGGCACTCCCGTATGAAGACAGCTACATCAAGACTTAAGTAATGATAGATGAATATTGGAGCACTGACAAGACGATCTAGTATGGGCCAAATAAAGGAGAAACCAGAATAGTGATACAAAAGGAGTTACAATGTCCAAGGACAGGGCAGAGGGAGATAGGAGGAGGAATGCCAGGATGCTGTGAGAGAGCTCAGTTGCAGGTATATGCACAAATATTCACAGAAGGATGGAAAGAGGGAATGGTAGGAAGCAAATCACATGCACTCCTGACAATTTCAGTTGAAATAGTGCAGAAGGAAAACAACAATTCTTTCAAAGAATGGGCAGCAAGTGCAAAACTGCTCACTTGGGTGGAAAATGAAGCAGGTCCTATGCCAATTATGCCATTCGAGAATGCTTCCTTATGCTTCCAGAATGAAGGTTGGCGAGAACAAAGGATGCAGTTGAATATCAAAGATAGCAGGCATGAAGGTTGGCACAGCAGAACTAATGGACCACTGCTTGGCCTGTAGATCCAAAGCATGCATTCAACTGCTGCCAACCTGGGGAGGAATATTCTCCCTAATGCAACTGAATGCACCAGCATTAATAGTGTGTCGGAAAGACATACAAATGGACAGGCTCCCTAAAATGGAAGCACACCAGAGAAAGAAAAGGTCTGTTGAAATGACAAAAGCAAAGAGAAGCAACTACATCTCGCTCAAGATGGAAGACGCATTAGACTCGATACCAGCAGAGCACCGTTTGTTTAGTAGAACCACGTTTTTCTCTGCATCAGTGATTCCAGGAATTCAGGGCAGTGCGAACGCCAAGTGGGTCCAGATCACCAGATGGGACCTGTTTCAGATCATAAACTCAACCATCAAGGGGTTCAATGCTATCAAGGAGGAGCTGAGAGCTGTTAGGTTGATGACCCACCAGAACAGATACGTCTTACATCTGCTCACTGCTATGGAAGTAGGCGTTTGCACCAAGATAGGGCCTTCATGTTGCACATACGTGACTTCCCACAATGAAGAAAATGGAACACTCACTGAGGGGATCATGCAACTATCCAACTTGCATGCTAAGATAGAAGCAATGACAAACCTGACAGAATTCCAACCCGCCTATAGCCAAACCAAACCTTGCACCACCTATCCACACGCGTAATAAGAAGGATATCATGGTAGAGAAACTTCTCCCAAGTATCCTCCCTCTGCTGGACACGGCTACAACAACCTGCTCTGTCCCCACAGTCCTAGTAGATACCTATAATCATGCCATGTTGAAAGCCCTTAATACCATTGCGCCACTCAAGCTACACAAACAAAAACCTCGCCCCACCTTAATACTTGGTTCACCCCACATCTACGTGACCTGCGTAAAGAAAAAAGAAAAGCTGAGGCACATTGGAAAAGCTTACCATCTCTAGTTAATATAAACAACCTAACCATTGCCTCCTCCACCTACAAAGCAGCCATACTAGCCGCTAAAAAAGATGTGTACAACAAACAGATAGTACAAGCTTAATCAAATACTAAGGAACTCTTTCAGATCCTCAAGGAATTAGAGTCTCCAGTAGCCCCTCTTGATACTGTACCCCTGACACTGCCTGGTGTACTAACATCCAAAAGGCACTCTTAGACAAAATTGCCTTGCTTCAAGCCGAATTCAACGCCAAAAGAAGCCACCTATCTGACTCGGCAGGAAACCCCCCGTCGTACAACATCCCCATGCCTAAACATTCTTTCAAACCATTCAGCTTCGCACCTCTCTCTATCGAGGAAGTTGAAATTATTATTAAGAAGCTCAAGCCTTCCAATTGCCAAGGGGACTCCTGCCCCGAACCCCGTTATAAAGCAGGCTGTGCATGATCTCGCGCCCTTCATCACCACCTTCATAAATGCCTCTTTTAAACCTTGTACTGTACCTAATAATCTTAAGGATGCGTGAGTTATCCCACTAATCAAAATACCCACTCTTGACCCGAGTAACTCTTCCAATTACAGGCCGATCAACACGGTGCCTTACCTACTTAAAATCCTGGACCGGGCGGCTTATCTTCATATCCAGGATTACCTCAAAACAAATAATCTATTAGGTCTCAGACAATCTGGCTTCTGACCCAGACATGGGACGGAGACAACCTTGATTGAATTAAAAACACAAATCGAGGATCTGAAAGACAAGGGCAAGCAGTCACTCCTGCTTCTCCTTGATCTCTCAGCAGCTTTTGATTTGGTCGATCATCAAATCCTCTGCCATCACCTTAAGATAGCTGCCCACTTCTCAGATGCAACCACATCTTGGATTAGCTCCTTCCTGGCTAATAGAACCATGAGGGTCTTCTCACCCTCGGCAGAAGCTGAACCAGCACATGTCCCCTGTGGAGTCCCACAAGGATCCTGCGTATCAACCACATTGTACAATGTGTAAACCGCTCTTTGATATACTTGACTATCTGGGTGTCTCCTACACTAACTATGCGGACAACACCCAGATACTCATCCCTATCACAGGCGACTATGTAATCGATTCCAAAGCACTCAATGCAGTCTGCACAGTCATCCATGCCTGGATGGCACATCATGAGCTCTGCCTTAATGATGATAAAACAGAGTTACTCATCCTATGCTCCCCCACCAAACTTAACCACACTGGACCCAGAATACAAATCCTTTACTATTGACGGGAACATCATCAAAGTGTCCAATGTCACAAAAACACTTGGCATTTACTTAGACTCTACACTGTCCCTGAACAGACAAACCAATGCGGTTGCCTCAGCCTCATCCTAGATCTGCAAACTCATCACCGCCTACAGACCCTTCCTGACAACCAACAACTGCACGATCCTCGCCAGAACCCTCATCTTATCTAAAATTGAATATTGTAATGCCCTCTACTTAGGGACTAGCCAAAGAAACTTGGACAAGCTACGGGTCACTCAGAACAATGCCATCAGGGCTGCACTTAACATACCTAGGAGATCACACATCTCTGACACAAGACGTAACCTTCACTGGCTACCTATTGCACTTCGCATATCTCTTAAAACACTTGTTCTAACACACAAGGCCCAGAACAACCTCGCACCTGCTTACCTGTCCACTCGCTTCTCACGACACACTGCAACCAGACCTCTGAGGTCTGCCCATGTACACACACTGTCTATTCCTAACTACAATCTTCAGACAGCCGCAGGATATAGCTTCCCTGTCCTCGCGACTAAGCTATGGAACATCTTACCTAACTCTCTTAGAACAGAGCCTTCCGTTCACTCCTTCAAAATCAAAAACAAACTTTGGCTTCATGAACTTGATACTTCGGCCTCATCGCCCCTAACCACTCGGGCTTCCGGGCTTCTCATAGGAAGATGTAACTTGCACTGGCACCCCTTATCCTGCCCTCTCCAACTGTATCCAGATACACTTATTCTTGGGCACCTGCTGTAATATACCAAACTCTCAGGATCTTCTTTTGTAACTATTTTTAAACTGCTGTTGTACTTCTTTTAACTTGTCCTCTTATCTTACGTTTTGCTGTCTGTATCATTATGATGTACTTTCAAATGGAAAGTTGTTTTTGAATGCCTGTAACCTTTGTAACCAATCCCTTCAAATCATGCGCCCAGATGCCCCAGGGCAAGGTGCGCATTACAAATAAACAAATACAAATACAAATACAAATACAAGAAGATGGCAACTGGCTGTCATACATTTTTTCCTGGATACCATCATGGATGGCTATCGGACTGAAAGTGCTGATAGCAGCTTTAGTGATAGTATTATTCGCCTTCTGCGTTATCAGGTTAGCAATAGCACAATGCAAACAGACCACTGAAGAGACATTATCAGGTTAGCAATAGCACAATGCAAACAGACCACTGAAGAGATAATAGGGATACAAATCTTACTGGACGTGGAGAAAAAATCAGACGGAGAAACACAGACTCTCGATGAATTGCAATCACACCCAAAGCAGTGTCCTCTGTCCCCGTCAGGTACAATGTTCTCCTTTCCCCCATGTGCACCCAATTATTGGGGTAAATGGGTGTGGTGCAAACCAGATGAAGATCGCTGCTACCTGGAGTTTGGACGAACAAGTAAGATGTGCTGGACATTTCGGAGGAGTGGTGAAGGAATGCATCCCAAAGCCAAACCTGACCAGAGAGAATAGTTTTCGGAGTGTGGTCGATTATTTGACCAGAGGTGGGATTGAAGAGGGAGACCTAAACATTGCCTTTGTTGCACCTATCCGATTCTCAGCACATCAACAGAGAAACAAGCGATGTACATCGCTCATGACCCCCTCCTCCCCTCTGCCCCAACTTCCTGTGCTATGCGATGACACTCAGCTCATTTTCAGGCTACCCTCTGCAACCTCTTCTCCCTCTCTCATCTCTGACTGCCTGTCCACCATCCAGGAGTGGTGTGCCGCCAATGATCTCTGCCTGAATGCCAGCAAGACTGAGATTCTCCTCACCGGCACACCCACACCATCCTTTCCTGTCACTCTCTGGCCGGCCTCTCTTGGCCCTCTCCATGCTCCCACCTGTGAGGCAAAAAACCTCGGGATCATCTTCGACTCCACACTCTCCTTCTCTCCTCACATCTCTGATATCTCTTAGAAGTCAAAGTACCAGCTGCACCTCCTCAGAGGTATTCTTCCTTTACTATCCTTCCCCCAGAAGCCCACTGTCTCCAGAGCTCTGGTTCTCTCTAGGCTGGACTATTGCAACAGCCTCTTTCTAAATCTGCCTGCTTCTACTCTCCGCCCTCTGTAGCTCATCCAGAACCGGACTGCAAGACTTGTTCTTGGCCTCAAGCCCAGGGATCGCATCTCTCCAGGACTGAAATCTCTGCACTGGCTTCCAGTGGCTCCGAGGATTAAGTTCAAAATCCTCTGAATCGTCCACAAGGCCTTCTGGGGCCAGGGGCCTCAATACCTTCAACTCTCTCTTCCTAAATATCTTCCTTCTCGAGCTCTTCGCTCATCCACCTCCAACTTCCTCAGGGTCAGTCGCTTCTCAAAGCAACACGTTGGTGGTAGATCACTTTCTTCGGCCCCCTGAAACTTGAGGAGAACCATCTCTGGTTCCAGAAGCACTTCAAAACCTTTCTCTTTGCTTGTGCTTTTTGTCCTCCTCTCCCATGCTGATTTCCTGGCTTATACTGAAACTGCACTGGTTTACCTGGCCACCCTCTGATCTCGGGCCCACGTCCCACCCACCCTCCGCCAGTCGCACACCTGCACTGTCCTCCGGGAAACCCCCACACTTGGGGACTATTCTCTGTATCCCTACAGTCCTACCACGAGCACTTGAAACCTGATGCCTGCACTTAACCTTCTCCCTTGCACTTGCCACCTGCTGCCCATATTTAATTTTGTTATTTATTCTGTTATCCCATATATTGCACTGTCCCCTTCCCCTTCCCCCCTACACTTTCCTCTTCCCCCTTCCCATGCACTTGCACGATCTGAATGACACTTGGCCTAGTAAGATCGCTGTCTGTCTTCCCTCTGTTCCCCCTCCCTTGCTTCGTCGCACCTTGAAACACTTGTGTATAGGTGCGTTATAAATGCCTTATCATATCATATCATATCAATGATGTATCCAAGGTCTGAAAGACGCTATTCACTCAGACAGCCATTCAGACCATATTCTGACAACATAACAGAAGAGACGAGCCTGCACTCTATAGAGAAAGTCGACTGACTGCAGCCACATGGAGCCGATGACATCACGACTGACATAGATGCGTTAGACATGAAGCACATGTGCATTCATGCACAAAGCTACGTAGACATTTTAGTGACTCACATAGAGGACTGACACACACACTTTTCGCTAAGCAGAAAACCGCAAGACACATAAGAGCACATATGGACTGCTTGCTGAAGCTCAATGCAACTGACAGGGACGGCCATGCAAATAATGATGGGCAACATATGCACATTGAATTGAATGGGAGAGGCTTCGAGATGTCGAGACATAAAGAAAGCTGATAGACTGATCCAGCTGAAGCTGATAGAGCAGGCTTCCAAGGCAGTTGCTGTGCACTGACAATCAAGAACACAGGGGAAAGGAACGTTCTCAGATAAGCAGAGACAATAGGGCACCTGCCAGAAGCCAAGGCAGGAAATCCTCATAATTACAGACAGAAGAGACCCGTTTCGTGGTCTTCACACACGTAACCTGAACATGGTGGACAATGCCTATTTATTCGAGCTAGGTAGAGATTGCATTTCCTATGGGACTGAATACAGGGAGAAACAAATTTAGCACAGGTTCCAAAACAAATGCCCTGTCTCACGGCACAGGAGATTGGGGTAGGTAAGCTATTGAGAACATGCAGTATCTTTGGAGTCATTCCCACCACCTTGAGAGTTGCACTTGGCCTGGTACCAGTCCAAGGCTCCAAGGCTGAGAAGAGCCTGTATATCCAATGCTGCAACCTCCCATGGTAATTAGCGGAACTCAATGGGCCTAAGTGGATGCACATGTGTCTTGAGTACTTTATCTGACACTTGATACTCACTGCAGTTCTTTATCAACTGCTTAACTTCACAATCCAAACTCGGGCACCAGCAGTCCGAACAGAGCATCCCTTTGGTTTCAACAACTCCCAAATGTCCACTATGTGCCCCTTCTAATAGTCTTTTTCTTACTCCTGCTGGAGGCCCACATCCTGCACGTAACATAACCCATCCTTCTACGCTCAGCTCATCTTTGACCTGCTGGAAAGCCTCCAATCCTGCTTCACCATTCCATCCATTCCAATTAGACACCACCAAATCCTTAACTTTTTGTTGCCCTGCATCAACCCTACCTACTGCCTTCCATTCCTCTTTGGTTACAGGACCATGACATACTACAACTACTTCATGATTAGAATCACCCTCTTCTTCAGGTCCCCCAATTGAAGTGTCATCAGGACTGCTGCTTGAAAGAGAATCTGCAGCAATGTTATCCTTGCCTGGTACATACTGTATACTGAACTCATGCCCCTGTAAAGAGGTCACCCAACTTGCAATTCTTCCTGAAATACCATCCAAACCCTTAGAAGTAAGCAGTGCAACCCACGGTTTGTGATCACTCAACACTACATAACCACTGTACACGTATTTATTGCCCACAAGACACCAAGCACCTCTTTTTCAATAACTGAATAATGCAATTCGGTAGCAGGTAATATAATCACAACAAAAAAGTTGTGGTAAAAAAATATCACGGCAAAAATGCCGGCGTTTGACCCGGTAAAAGTGTGCCCCATTGTACCATTAAAGGGGAGCAGAGGTTGTGGGGGTGTCCCCCGCTTCCCTTAAATGGTATAATGGGTCCGGGGGTTGCGGGGGTGTCCCCCGCATGTTTTACATGGACTGCGGCGCAAAAACAGTGGCATTTTTGCTGCAATATTTTGTTACCACTGCAATTTTCGCCACGATTATATCACATGTAACCTGCAATTCTGCACCAGCTCACCCTCTCCACCCTGCAGGCCAAGCCAACTCCAGCACTGCCACCTACCTTCTCCGTTATCCGACCCATGAAGCGTGTGTCAGTTGAGGCTTTTGAAGCACTCTCTTGTGCACCCTCCTCTTAAAAAACCCTCTGCTGACCCTTCCTGCCTGGCTAACTATCACCCAATCTCCATCACTCCTTTCCTTGGCAAACTCCTGCAAAAGCTAGCCATCTCCAAGCTTAATCTTCACACAGAATCTGTTGGTTGTCTCCATGACCATCAGTCTGGCTTCAGAGCTGCCAGAAGCACGGAAACTGCTCTCCTGAACAACCGTGAAGACCTGCTCTCCAACCTTGATCCCAACATCCCCTGTGTCCTCATCTTACTTGATCTCTCCTCTGCCTTTAACACAGTCAACTATGCCATCCTGCTCAACCGTCTCCGTGATAACCTGGGTATCACTGATCAGGCCCTGGCTTGGCTGACTTCTATCCTCTCTGGTCCAACTTGGGTCCTACCTCTCCTCTATCTCTGTCGCTACCTGTGATATTCCCCAAGGGTCTAACCTCTCTCCCTGGCTGTTCAACCAATACCTGGCACTTCTTGCCCACCGCATTGCCGCTCTCTGCCCCAACTTTCAGTGCTATGCAGATGACATTCAACTCATTTTCGGGCTCCCTTCTGCCACCTCTTCTTCCTCTCTCATCTCTGACTGTCTGTCTGCTATCCAGGAGTGGTGTGCCGCCAAAGATCTCTGCCTTAATGCCAGTAAGACCGAAATTCTTCTCATCAGCACACCTTCTCCCTCCTCTCCTGTCACTCTCTGGCAGCCCTCTCTTGGCCCTCATCCTGCTCCCACCTGTGAGGCTAAAAACCTTGGGGTCATCTTCGACTCCACACTCTCCTTCTCTCTTCACATCTCTGACGTCTCTGAGAAATCACACTACCAGCTGCACCTCCTTAGTGGCATTCTTCCTTTCCTCTCCTTCCGCCAGAAGCTCACTTTCTCCAGAGCTCTGGTTCTCTCCAGGATGGACTACTGCAACAGCATCTTTCTAAATCTCCCTGCGCCTACTCTCCGCCATCTGCAACTTATCCAGAACAGAACAACGAGACTTGTACTTGGCCTCAAGCCCAGGGATCGTATCTCTCTAGGGCTGAAATCGCTGCACTGGCTCCCAGTGGTGGTGAGGATTAAGTTCAAAACCCTCTGCCTTGTCCATAAGGCCTTCTGGGGCCTGGGCCTCAATACTTTCAACTCTCTCTTCCTAAATATTTTCCTTCTCGAGCTCTTTGCTCATCCACCTCCAACTCCCTCATGGTCAGTCGCTTCTCCAAGCAACTAGTTGGTGGTAGATCTCTTTCTTCTGCTGGGGACTCCCTCTGGAACAGCCTCCCATCCACTCTGAAACTTGAGGAGAACCATCTCCGGATCCGGCAGCTCCTCAAGATCTTCCTCTTTGCTTCTGCTTTCTCTCCTCTGTTCCCTTGCTGATTTCCTGGTTGAAACTGAAACGGCACTGATTTACCTGGCTACCCTCTGATCTCGGGCCCAGGACACCTCCCTGCCAGTTGCACACCTGCACTGCCCCTCTGGAAACTCTTGCACTAGGTGACTGTTTCTGTATCCCTACAGCCCCCTACCAGCACTTGACACCTGATGTCTGCCCTTACCCTGCACTTGCCACCAGCTGGCTGCACTTGCCACCAGCTGGCCGCACTTCTATTTATTGTCCTTATTTATTTATTTATTTATTTATCTTATTTATTTTTTACGGTTATTTTATGTACTGCAATGCCCCCTTCCCCTTCTCCCCTCACATTGCCCGTTCCCCCATCCCCTGCACTTGCGCGATCTCAATGTCACCTGGCCTAATAAGATCGCTGTCTCTGTCTTCCCTCTGTTCTCCCTCCCTTGCCTCGTCGCGCCTTGAAACACTTGTGTATAGGCGTGTTATAAATGCCATATCATATCATACCTCTCAGAACTCTAAATACAAATGCAACAATTCTTTCCACACCTTTATCCTTCTGCATTAGGACTGCACACCGTCCTATGCTACTGGCATAGGTCATAATGAACACATCTTTGCTGGTATCAGAACACGCTAGCATGGGTGCTTTAGAGATCATTTCTTTGATGTGACAAAATTCCTCCTCACAAATCTCCATCCAATGCAACATAGCATCCTTCTTGCATAGTGCCCTGATGCTGATATAACAATCTGAAAAATTCTGTGCACATTTTGCATAATGTTCCACCACTCCCAGCTATGACAACATACCTTGGGTGCTTCCATTTTCTGAATAGCTTTCACTAAACTTTCTTTCGGACATATGCCTTATCCAGTCAATTTATGCTGTAGATGATCTATCTCTCTCACTCTGCATGTACTTTTGGCCTTTTGAAGTGTGAGACACACCTGTTGCAACTTCTCCAATACCATATACAATTTTTTATCATGAACTTTTTCATCAAATCCCGTGACCAATATGGCATCCTGATAAAAGACAATTCCTTTAACTCCCCCTAAAATCCAGCAGCTGAAAAGAGGCAAAGGGCATTCTCTTGAACCTGAATGTCCCGTCATGTGTGATGAATGTTGTGAGATCAACACGGTACTCGGGTGTAGTACCACCTGATGATAGGCTGCTGCAAGGTCCAGATTGGTGAACACCTTAGCTCCCGCTATGACACTCAATAACGCCTCACTGTTGGCTGAGGGTAATCTATCTACAACCGCACATCTGTTAAGAGCGTGAAGGCCCACACACAAACTGCACCGCTCTCTTTTCTTAACACCACCTCCACGGGGGAGCACCATTCTGAGGCCACTATAGGTTCCTGGATGTCTTCAGACATCAGTCTTTTTATCTCACCTGACACTTCCTCCCATAACGCCACTGGAACACACTTGCATTTTGATACCACAGGAGTTCCCCCTTCTTTAAATTTTATCCTTTGGGTATATCCTCTGAGTCATCCTAGAGCTCCACTGAACACCTTTCTATAACTATCTTCAAGTCTGTGGTCAATTTTCCTTGACACTGCTGGTATACTTCCTGGTACGCTAGGGTCTATAGCTATATCCATTTCTGATTGTTGATACCACCCTTATAAACATCTCCCCAGTTCTGATACATCCACTTCAACCTTGGTGTTTCTGTTATGCCACCCCAATGTAGCCGCGAAACATCCCAGAAAATCAGTATGTGCTCCCCCATCAGCACTTGCTCTTATGCTGGGAGGCATGAGACAAGTATTGATGAATGAGTTCTGCCAAATCTCTCTGCTTATGACTGTGTAATCCGAACCAGCGAATCAACATGCGTACACAATGCCATTCACTACAATAACTCCATGTGGCTTTTTATCCACTCTTCTCAGAAGACCAACCTCACTCACTGGCCAACAGTTTTCCAAATCATCATCTTCTGCTACAACGTCATTCCCACTATCACACCCTCCCAAGCTATTCATCCCCACTATCACACCCTCCCAAGCCATTCATCTCCACTATCACACCCTCCCAAGGCATTCATCCCCACTATCACACCCTCCCAAGCCATTCATCTCCAATATCACACCCTCCCAAGCCATTCATCCCCACTATCACACCCTCCCAAGCCATTCATCTCCACTAACACACCTCCCAAGCCATTCATGTCCACTATCACACCCTGCAAAGCCATTCATCTGCACTATCACACCCTCCCAAGTCATTCATCGCCACTATCACACCCTCCCAAGCCATTCATCTCCACTATCACACCCTCCCAAACCATTCATCCCCACTATCACACCCTTTCAAGCCATTCATCCCCACTATCACACCCTCGTAACCATTCATCTCCACTATCACACCCTCCCAAGCCATTCATCCCCACTATCACACCCTCCCAAGCCATTCATTTCTCTGACACCATGATATAGGTTTTGACCACACCGAGGAAAATACCCCCGTCGTCCACATTTATTGCATATGACCTGCCCTGGACATGCACATTTGTTGGCAAAAGGAGATACACTCCCACAATGAAAACATTTCTGTAAGGGGAAAAGTTGCAATGCACGTAATGTATTTTCAACCTGCACCTCACTTTTCACCCCATGTTTATTAAGAGTCCCAATGTTCTTAACAATATGTGAAGGTCTCCTATGTTTCTGCACATCAATGGAAGCTACAGAGCTTTTATGTTCTCGTTTCTCGAGCTCCTTCACACAGGAAAGCATGTGTTCGATCCTTTTCGCCAAATCCAGGTCTTCATCCAACGTGAGGTTGCCCTTAGCACAGCCTTCTTCCCTTATTCTTTTCTCTTTGACCCTCAGCATGAATTGACCTCTAATCCTCTCGTTATACGTAGCCCCAGCGTTACACTTATCACCCAGTTCCGCGAGGGCTGTCACAAAATCTTCTATAGATTCATCAGTACCCTGATCTCTTGATCCGAAATAGTAACACTGCAAAATAATACTTATCTTTGTCTCAAAATGCAAATCCATATGACCTCATATGGATTGAAGACATCCTCTCCTTCTCCTGCTCCAGAAGATGTTGGTTGTAATTCCAGGAGGCTTTCAAAACATGTCTGCCATCAAATCCTATGGAGCGCATCAGAGGTGCTCTCCTGCACTCAATACTGTAGCTAGGTCCATGGCTTGCCAGAACATGATCCTGGAAGTCCTCTTTCCAGGTACTCCATTTTACAACTGGTCCACCAGGAGTAGGCAAGAATTGTAGTAGCAAGATACGCATTTTCAAGGGCAGAGGGCGACCTTGTCGCAGTAAACCTTGCTGTCTATCAGTCTGACAATGCAAACTAACTGCCAAACATTTGTAACATTAAAAGCTTCCAATAGTACTGGCAGGAGGAGAATTTGTGAAGATGTAAGAAGATTCATCGTGCATGACATCATGTGGGTGACGGTCCTGGTCCTTTCCTCTAATGCCCCCCCACAAAAAATGCAGAGTTTCACAACGGGCAGATCCAGACATGATGGACATCGCAGGGCTCGCCTTTCGCCTTGAGAGACACAATGCCAAGAGATTAGCAGGACCTCACGCGGAGCAGGCAAGATCTTGACTGGAGGTAAACCAGTCAACCTCCACCAGCAAATCTGTAGTTTGGTGGTGCGGGAAAAGTGGCAGTTACTAAATTACGGGCACTTTTTTCCTGCAGTGACAAACATATAATGAGCCCCTTAGTCAGTGGTCCATCGGCGCTGGGGAGTGCCTCTGGGGAGTTTCTCTGGGGAGAGCGGCTCTCTCGGGAACAAACTACAGATGCATTTACGATGGAAGACAACTACTGCAAGTTAGATCCCTGTTGAAACCCAACCTTCTAGGCTGGTTTAGCTGTTGGAATGCCCCTCCAGGACCTGTTGGCCTGCCTGCTTCTGTAATTTTACCTGCTGTATTTCCTGCCTAAGTGGACACTAGGTGCGACTTTTTTCATGCCCTTGTATTTGTTTATTTCACTTACATGCCGCTGGCAGGCTCAGCACTCGACCTCTCTCTTTCACTTTGGTTGGTGTTTTTGTGCCAGTATGTGTCTGTGGGTGTATATTGCTTGAGCAGCGCATATGTGGGTGAAGTGCAGGTGGCAGGCGATATGCGTATATGCAGAGCTGTGCTTACTCCAGTGTGTGTGTGTGTGTATGTGTATGTGCCTGTGTGTGTGTGTCTGTATGTATGTTGCTGGTGTGCATTTACAGTGTGATGCTGGGGTCAGAGTGTGTACTTCTCTATATGTATCTGTATATCTGTGTGTGTGCATGTGTGTGTGTGTGTCTATGTGCGTGCACATTCAGTTATGTTCCATGCAGGAGCAGTGTATTTCTGTATGTTTGTGCAGTGATATGAGCATTGTGTTTGTGCGGTGCTGGAGGTAGAATGTGGGTGCAGTGATTTTGGTGTGTGCAGTTCTGGGCACAGTCTTTGTGTGTTTGTGTGTGCAGTGTAATGCTAGAAGCAATGTGTGTGTGGGAGAGCGAAAGAGAGAGCAAGAGATATTGACAGAGAAAGAGAGAGGTGAGAGAGAAAGAGAGACAGAAAGAGAAAGAGAGAGATAGAAAGAAAGAGAGAGAGGGAGAGAGAGAGATAGAAAGAGAGAGAGAGATGCTTTGGGTTCTAAGGGAGAAATCCAGATCTAGTGGGCCATAAACCAGCAACGCGCAATGCCATTCAGGACCCCCTCACACTAGAAGAAGCTGTGGCATAGTACATTTGTACCATATTTTAGTGACTTTAGAGCAGAGATAGGAGATACAGTCATCAGTAGAGGAGGAGGGGGCTAGTGAGTGAGATTTGGGGGTCAGAATGGCCTGGAGGATCCCTGACAGGGTGTTGGGGTGGACATGGAAAAGGCACATGGGATCCATGTAGTCGGGAGGTTTGGAATAGCCAAGAGCAGCTCTGTGGACAAGAGAGAGTCTGTGTAATCAGTGACTAGAGTTGCAGGGTGAGGGGAAGTAGAGACACACAACTGTCCTTAGCTGGTGGAGGGCTTGGACAGTTCATGGTGGAGGGATATGTGAGAGAGAGCTTGGAGAGAAGTCCTGACTTGGGGTAAGTGTTTAATGTTCTTTTGTTAATAGAGCAGGGGGAAAGGAGAGTTAGTGGATGGGAAAGTGAGATGGTGAAGCAGGCGAATGAGTGGGTGGTGAGAATTTGAAGAATCAATGGAGTGATTGGTAGACAGGCATTAATTGCCTGGTACTTAAGTGGTTAAATTGGTGATTCTCATCTGAATCCCCCAGAAGGATTGTTTTTGGAATATGGAGCCCAATTTGATGAATATTTTCAGAAGAAAGCAGTCTAGTGAACTCACGTCATTCCAGCTGTTGAACCTGAGAAGAATCCTGCCTTCACTGGAGCCATCAAGAGGAAATGAGTAGAGGACTCCTCATAAACACACATCTGGACTACTGTCTATCCCTTTACATTAACACCTTAATGCTGTCAATCTTAACACTGTAACAACTGGAAATGGACCATTAATACATCTTCAAAGACTGATAATATCAACTGTTTGTACAGAAACTAAATGCATACTTTGGAAAGAAACAAGAAAAACAGGAAACTCCAGGACTCAGCGACAGTTTAAGACTTGATTGTTTAATTGCACAATCTGTTACAAAGCCCTCTACTTGGTTACGCGTTTCGGCTCCCACGAGCCTTTGTCAAATCAGGGCTATATTGTTTAAACCGAAGCCATAAGAAAATTACAAAATTAACATTAACATCATAGTTCAAAATAACATATAACATATGAAGATTAAACATTTAAAAAGTCCACATATTTAGATTAGACAGAGAAACAAGGGTTGGTGAAGGGGAGGATTTAGCGGGTTCTAAAACACAAAATAATGTCATAATATAGACATATGTAACCATATAAAGCCATAGCACAGTAATATGAGACATTCCATGTCAAAAATAGCAATAAATAAAATAACAAAATAACAAATGAGGGTACACATAAAAAGAAAATTGAAAAAACAAGAGACACAAGTAAAAAATGCCCATTAGTTCAGTTGTTGATAAGAATGTTGCTAAGTGTGTTTATATAATTACATAATCTAATATAACTTGAGTTTACCCAATAATAGAACTATTTAATCCGTACGGCTGTTGTCCGAAATATAATAATAGGGACAAATCCCAATGGTAGAAAATCTGTAAACACAAAAATTACAATAACCTCAAATTAGTCTGACTAACTAGTGTTCACCTCGTGGGTCACCTCTCGTACGAAATGAGACAAACTAAATTGCATAAAGGTATGAGAACACCTCACAGGCAGGATGCCATACCACAATGTGGGGTGGAAGTTAGCGTTTCGTGGCACCGTCACATTAAACAAGAAACCTGATTAAAGGTAAGGCACCTTGTCGAATTCTATAATAGGCCATATCAATGCGATCTCACTAGCAAATACAAAACTCGCATACGCAAGTGATCAAGATAAAGCGACTTACTCTGCTGCTCAGAAATCCCTCACGTCGGCTGCTCGAATGGTGAAAGCAGTCGGCGCCATTTTGGAAGGGCTTAAAAAGTATTTGGGTTCCCACGGCAACACATCAATGTGTTACCAAGGCGATCTCTTTCCTCCGAGGCGAAGCAGCCTCGATTCGCCACAAATTACTCTCTCCAATATCACATCACTGCCTGTTGCCACCCCCTTAAAGGGAAAGCTATGCATACAGGCGTTCCAAAGGACAAATACTCTGAAAAGCATATTAACATAAATTACAATTGTATATTAGTGGACTAGTTCATTATAGCCCGCATAACATCTGAAACAATAAGTTAGCGTATACTGTTTCGGACCGTAATATAGTAAACTACATAATAGAAATACAAATAGTAAAGTCCTCATTTCCGCTATCAAGTAGTTGTTTGAAGGTGCATATTAGAGTGAATGTTTCATTATTTGTACTTTTACAAACCCATTAATTTTGAAAGAGCAGTATGCCTAACTACATGTAAATAGTCTAGTGAGAAGAGTCCTGTGAAATCACTAAGTGTGGCTAGTGTCGCTACGCCTCCCACAACCCCACAAACATAGAATAATGATAAATGCAGTGAACAAGTTACTTAGTACTATCATGCTGTTACACATGATTCAAATCATCAACTCTTTAGTAAAGACAAAAACCTATAGGAATGAAGCCATCTCATTATCATTATTGAGACCTGTATTAGTAGAATTAAAAAAGCAAATGATGCATGCTTCAGACTGTTGCAGAGCTTTTAATCGGTCTCCTCCTCGTTTGCTCAGTATCACTTGTTTCAGACCTATAAATCTAATGTCAGATTTATTGTGCAACTGATGACAGTTTTGCCAATGATTTGCTAAGGGCAACGAAGTGTCTTGACTGCCAATCTTGACCAGATGCTCGCGAATACGTACTCTCAGTTCTCTTTTGGTGCTACCAATGTAAATCTTTTTCCATACACAAATGATAGCGTACACTACAAATTTGGTTTTGCAATTAATCCCTTGCTGTATTAGCCATTGTTGGCCATGCATGTTGGCCATGGCTCGTGGGAGCCGAAAAGCGTAACCAAGTAGAGGGCTTTGTAACAGATTGTGCAATTAAACAATCAAGTCTTAAACTGGCGCTGAGTCCTGGAGTTTCCTGTTTTTCTTGTTACTTTGTGGACGGTATGGGCTTAATATCCGTCCAAATCCAGTGACCCGCGACAATTGATGACAACTAATGCAATCAATATTGCCTAATTTCCTGACATTTAATAGGGATTGTAAGGAGTCGCCTGCTAGAGCGACTTTTTCACAAATAAGCCCCACAATCCTACTTTAGAAAGAAGCCATTGTATGGAAACCTCCCTGAGTGATGGATCCCTGCAAGTTGACACCCTCTCCTCACATCTCAAAGGACCGCCCAAATCACCCCCAGGAAGTGCATTGACAGCAGAATTCAGGAACTTCTAGAATGTGCGAAAGCGCCGACGAGGCACAGCTTTCACAAAAAATACTCTGCCTCTACAATCTGTGAACGATTTACCAACCGAACAAAACTCAGCACCAAGCAGTAGGCAATGCCAGTGGTATCATTCCCACAAATGGGTTATCAGGCTACCAACACCAGCCAAAAAGCAGAAGATCACCCACCCACCCCCCTGAAACATCTCAGCATGGATAATCTCCAGGGATCAGCGACCAAAGTAGTCTTTCAGGGTGGGATTCTTGCTGCCTCAAGGGAACGGCTATGAGGACATCCTCTTCTTCCTGCAAACACTGTGCCACCTATTGGCAACATTCTCCAGCAAAGCTACGGCGACACATACCACAGTGTTCTTTGAGGAATCGGGCAGAGCTATGGGTCTGGGCAGAGTAGAGCCACCTACCCTCAGCTGGGCACCTCTGGATATGCTCCTGTCACCTGAAAGGTTTCTCAGGTTAAACGATCCTTAGAAATTTCCATCTCAACAGCAAAGGACACAGTGCTGCGTCTTCAAGCCATGCATTCATTTTAGGCTACCCATGTTATAAGGAGAGTGAAACTCCTCTACCAAAAGTGGTTGCCCTCGTGGACAGAATGGTGTTCATTAGGCCAATATTTCTGGCACAGTGGCAAATCCACAGGAAGGTATCCTTTCAGTTTTGCAGTCAATGGATAGTGTGTGCGAGCCATACAGTGTTGGTGCCTTATGACACACACATGCCATGGACAGCAATCTCCCGGGCCTAGCTGGCAGTGTCTGAGCCCACATCCCCCACTCTGCTGGCTTTAAAACTCCTACGGATATTCATACAAACTAAGGGGAAAGCATAGAGAGAGAAATGCTGTTGTTGAGGGCACAGAAAAAAAGACAAGAATTTGCCAATGCAGGTGTCCTAGAACATCTAATCCAAGGATGTACAAGGTAGTCCTAGAACAACTAATCCAAGGATGTGCAAGATAGTCCTAGAAAATCTAATACAAGGATTTTCAAGATAGTCCTAGAACATCTAATACAAGGATGTGCAAGATAGTCCTAGAACATCTAATCCAAGAATGTGCAAGATAGTCCTTGAACATCTAATCCAAGGATGTGCAAGATAGTCCTAGAACATCTAATCCAAGGATGTGCAAAATAGTCCTAGAACATTTAATCCAAGGATGTGCAAGATAGTCCTTGAACATCTAATCCAAGGATTTGCAAGATAGTCCTTGAACATCTAATCCAAGAATGTGCAAGATAGTCCTAGAACATCTAATCCAAGGATGTGCAAAATAGTCCTAGAACATCTAATCCAAGGATGTGCAAGATAGTCCAAGAACATCTAATCCAAGGATGTGCAAGATAGTCCTAGAACATCTAATCCAAGGATGTGTAAGATATTCCTAGAACATCTAATCCAAGGATTTGCAAGATAGTCCTAGAACATCTAATCCAATGATTTGCGAGATAGTCCTTCTGGCACAAAATGCTCAGCAGGGCATAGGCACAGCTCTTTGCACATCAGGCTAATATGACCTATGTTCCTAGTGGTTAGCTTCTGTTTTCCCACCAGATGGTTTGCGATATTGGCTTCTTCACTGCATCCATGAACATTCACATGTGTGGGCTAATGCTGATAAATTTGACCGGGCAAATTTCTAAGCAAACTATGCAAGACATAGCCACTCTTCTTTCTTCAGTATCACTTCAGCTAAGAGCATCAACCATAGGGATGAATCCCTTTGTCACGGTCTGTGTTCCCCCGCCGCTGGACATGGCACCATTATTACCGCACTGCGATGGCTCTCGCACAGTGCTGCAGTGACAACAGGGGTCATCGCGAATGCTGGCGTAGGCGGGCTATATTTCTGGTGATCTGTCACAGGACGTTTGAATCAGTGGTCTGCCAGAGAATATAGAAGTTTGCTTTGCAAACTAGATGTCAAAATCGTACATCCATTGCTCTCCACCTAGGACCCAAGTTACTAGTGCACATGACGTCAAGTGGCAACACACTTGCAGAACAAACATGCTGAAGGACATACGTGGTTTGGACCAGGTGGGCTAGGCAAGGCTGGTCAAAGGTAGGTAATCTTCCAGCACGTTGACTTCTTGTGATTGGGAGCCGGTCCTTCACCCTTCGATCTGTGACCTTCACTCAACGTATTGGTTCTCTAAGTAAGCCATTGTGTGAAGTGGGGACAGAACACTGAAATGGCACGGTTGGGTGTGTCCTGGTCCTGCTGCTGACTTAGAGAGGTGGCAAGAATCAGAGCATGGCATGCACTCTACAGTGGTCAGACATATATCTGGAGGAAACCCTCAGTGAAGGCACTGTCACAGGCAAAGGGAGGGTTGTGTGGCAATGAAACTTACTTTGGATGGGAAGACCACACAGACCAACAGAGGTTCGAATCCCG